>NW_027187335.1:7289901-7293630 GCF_028583685.1 Petaurus breviceps papuanus | reverse complement strand
TGGATGGATGGATGGATGGATGGATGGATGGGTGGATGGGTGGATGGGTGGATAGATGGATGGATGAGAGAGAGAGAGACAGAGAGAGACAGACAGACAGACAGGCATTTGAGAATTTGGGAAAGAGGGAACTTCCTCTGGTTGTATCTAAAGTTGTAGGAGGAAAACTGGAAAATGGTTGAGACCACTAGAACTCGAGATTGATGCCTCCATGTAGAATTCCTCAATCAATTTCTTTTTAGAATTATCCTATGTATAATAAACAATGTCATCACCACATGCTAAGGAAGGGAATCTCAGAAATGGTTTGCTCATAAACTAATTAGAGATGGTAGACTTTTTTATTTTAGTTTTTTTTTGTATGAGTCCATTTAATCCCCTATAATGATTTTGGTTGGACCTGCTAGGCATATTTCTTAGCACCAATACTGAAGTGCTGGTGATCAATGCAGTTGCTTAATGAGGATGCTCCAGTCTTTAGGAAGAACATCCTGCCCATCGATAAAAACTGAGAAGACCACTCAGCTAAACAGCTCCAAGAGAGTGCAATATATTAGATATCTCAGATATTTCACTGCCTTGCTGAAAAATCATTACATGGACACACTTTCTTCTAGTATACTTAGAATAGCACTTATGTCACATGACCCAAGGACCAAGGGTCACACAAGTGATAAAAAGTAATAAAATGGAATGACAAGGTAAGTCATTTTGAAATTATAGAATATATCATTTTTGAACGAGATTATAAATGTAAATAATAAAATAAGCATAAAATAATATTTCTATATCCATTTAAGGTTTACAAAGCAATTCTTTAGAAGCAACTATGAAGTAAGTAATATGCTAGTACTCCTATTTAACTAATGAGGAAAATGAGATTTAGAAAGTTAAAGTGAAACAATACAGTATTTGGAACTGAAAGGGAGGAACCTTTTAATTTCACCATCTCATTTGTCAAATGAGCTCAATAGTTACTTGACTTGCTCAATGTCACATATTAGTGGAGATGGGATTCTAAGTTAGTTTTTCTGGCTCTAAATACAGTGTTCTTTCTACTACAACATGTTGCTTTTCAACCTCTCATATTATATCTCCTCAAGCACTCTATATTTTCATGAACACACAGTAGGAAATATTTTATTCATATTTGCTAAATAAATGGATGGATGTTTGCATTCACAGTCAATGACTTGTCACCATTTACAGACTAATTTGTGCTATTCCTTAGAGTGCAGAAGATTCTGCTGTTTAATTTTTTCCCCAAAATCCTCCTCATGCTTCGTATCCATGAGAACTGTCCATTTTCCATTGTGACCCCTTTATTTATTTTTGCCTTATCTACTAGCCTTAGAACAAATGAGACACTTCTTCCAGAGTCAGAATCTACATTGTTCGTAATAGAGTGGGTGGGTAAACAGTTGGGATTTTAAAAATGAGAGTGGCTAATTCAGTCATTCATATGTTAGACCCTCACTCACTCTCATCCTGTTTAGATCACCAAGCAGACTTCTGACTGTCCTTTGGTTTCCTAAATGGTGTTTCTATAGGAAAATATCAATAATTAAACAAAATATTTACTAAATATTTATCATGTTCCAGACATTATGCCAAACCGAAAAAATACAAATATAAAGAATGAAACAGCCCCTACTCTCAAGGAGTTTATATTCTTAATATGAAAACAAAAGGTGAATATATGTGTGTATGCATATGTCTATATTCATACATAAAGATGTGTAACATATATATGCATATATGTACACACATAGCATATATGCATAAACAAAAGTATATATATATATATATGTTTCTATACACATATAAGTAAGTATATTTTCCATAATAAGAAAGGAAGCAACCTGAGGGAAGGGATTATTTTCCTCTTTGTATTTATGTCTTCTTATACATGTAGATGATTGAAATAGCAATATTAAAATATAGAAGATTAACACATTGAATAAATGTCATAGACATTACTATTATGAAAGTCATAAATGGAAAAGAGTAAAGTAGGTTAGCTGAAGGTTCAAGGAAGGCTTTGTAAAAGAGGGGGGTACTTAAAATAAGCCCAGATTTGCACAAAAAGAGAATGAGAGAAAGAATGATATTATAGACAGGTCTTATAGCTTAAGTACAAAGACAGAAATGGAAACAGGAAAAAGAATGTTTCTTTGTATTGGGTAGTTGTTTGAGGAATATAGTAGTAGTAGTAAAAGCAGCAGCAACAACAGCAGTAATAGTTGTAGTAGTAGTAGCAATAGGAATAGTAGCAATAATAGTGCATTTATATAGCCCTAAGGTTTACAGAACACTATACAAATACTCTCATTTAATAAGGATCAAATGATAGATTTCACTGGACTATATTTTCTTGAATTGCTAGTCTGAGGAAATATATATCCCATAACAATATAATTAATTATGGGTAATTCATTACAATTCATAGATGATAGTCTCCTCTATAGCATTTAGGAGCTAAGAAATTCTTTGACACCTTTGAAAATCATTATAGGGTCCTGGGAAATTTTTTAAAACCTTAGTAGCTAGAAAATAAGGATTTAGAAGGAGCATGTCTTGGATTTGTTACACAAAGGTCATAGATTCACAGGCTTTTAGAGTTGGGAGAGGCCTTAGAGATCATCTAATCCAACCTTCTTATTTTAGAGTTGTGGTCACCTAAGGATGAGAGAGGTCAAAGGCATCTATCTATCTCACGTCTCTGAGTTAATCAGATAGTTTTGTTACAAAGGTTAGACATAACTCCTCAAAGTCATTGCTAGATCTTTAAAATATGCTCCACAGGGGTTTGAAACTGAGAGGTTTCTTTTAAGATTTTATACTTAACAATTTTATTTTGGTTTCCTATAAAAAGAAAATGGAAGGTTTTTAAAAACTAATTTATTAATAGAGCCTCAGAAATTCAAAATGTTCATTAGTTGTGTTGTGCATCATTTTGAAGACCTGTAGAACTAAATATATTTTTATTTTAAGAATGCTACATGCTTTCATTTGTCACACATCTATTTATTTCATGCTTAGGTACTTTAAATAACTCTCTTATTAGAATAGATATTTATTCTCTTTCCAAAATACTTATATTTATATTAGCTAGAGAACACAATTGATAGAGTGTCAGGCTGGAGTCAGGAACATCTGAAGCTCAAATCTAGCCTTAGACACTTAATAGTTATGTGGCCCTGGGAAAGTCAATTAACTGCTGTTTGCCTCAATTTCCTCAACTGTTAAATAGGGATAATAATAGCACCTATCTCCCAGGGCTGCTTTAAGATAATATTTGTAAAGTGCTTGGCACACAGTAGACACAATATGTATTATTGTTAATATTAATGTCTGTTCTTCACAAGAGCCCCTTGTGATGCGTAGGAAAGACATTATAGCATAGAATCTTGGTGTCAGAAGGAACTTTAGAAGTCATTCATTCCAAATTTAAATGCAAGCACCTGACAAAGTGGTATTCTAGTCTGTGCTTAATGATCTCCAGTGACAAGTATCCTATTTCTTTTCAAGGTGGACTATTTTAGTTATCTTTATTTGGGACAGAATTACACCTTATCGACTCCATTTGAAAGACAAGCAAGAGAAGGGTTTAAATGGTTTACTCAAATTCAGACAATTCAATGGCAAAACTAGAATTAGAATCCAGGTACTTATAACATGCCCTGCCCCTACACACACACACACACACACACAAGTGAGTGAATGAAA
>NW_027187335.1:7271194-7289891 GCF_028583685.1 Petaurus breviceps papuanus | reverse complement strand
CCTGTTATGATGGCTTTTTCTAACTCAGTGATATCAGAGGCCATCATTCTGCAGATTTCAGTCACAAGCTAAGATCTCTTCAACAATTTCACAAAGCAAGGGGTTCCAAGGACCTGTCCAATTTCATGTCCTTGTCAGACGTAAGACGAAAAGCCATAAGTCAACTCTTTCTTGTGGAATGACTCATCTGCATCTCAAAATAACCCAAGATCTGTAGAGTCAGTCACTTTGGCAGACATTCACTGTAAGAACCATGACTTAGGTGATCATCCTGTCTGTCTTCAGTTGAATCTAAATTCTCATGATGCCTTCAATCTCAGAAATGACAGCACCTGCAATTGACTCAGTCAGATGTCATAGGATTAATTTTCATGTAAAATATACTTTTTCCATGATTATTTTTGTTCCCTTCTCTTAAACGAGTTGCTTGAGGGGAAAAAATATCTTGGAAAGGAAAGAAGGATGATCATTTTTTTCTATACTTCCAGTAATGTTCAATCATTTATAACACTTTGTGACCCTGTTTGGAGTTTTCTTGGCAAAGATACTGGAGTGGTTTGTGATTTCCTTCTCTAGATCATTTTACAGATGAGTAAACTGAGGCAAATAGAGGTAAGTGATTTGCCCCAGATCACACAAGTAACTGTCTGAGGCAGGATTTGAATTTAGGTCTTCCTAACTCTAGGCCCATCACTCTATGTACTATGGCACCACCTAGCTGCTCCATTCTACTCTGCTGCAAGCTTCGACTAAGATAGGAGACCTTAACAACATCCTTCCTAGTTACATCCCTGCTTATGGATTCTGTACTTCTGTGTTATCCAGAATCAACTGCATCCTAGTACTAATTATTAATTTGTGGTTCACAAAATTTAAAACTGGATGGAATCTTAGAAATTTTATATATCAGCAAGCTAGGTTTTATAGGTAGGGAAATGACTGCCAAAGATGACACAGATAGTAAATTGAGGAACTAGGAGTAAAACCCAGGTCCTTTGATTCCAACTCTAATTTTCCTGATATGTGTAGATTTGTTTGTATATTATAAAGTTCTATATGAATCTCAATTATTACAGTAAATATTATTTCATCCTATTGTCTATTTGTTATTTTTTTCTTTTAAATTTATTTATTTTAATTTACAACATTCAGTTCCACAAATTTGGAGTTCCACATTTTCTCCCCATCCCTTCTTCACCCATTCCCCCAAGGCATCATGCAATCTAATATGGGTTTTACATATACTTTCACATTAAACCTATTTTCACAATAGTCAAATTATAAAGAAGAATTATAACCAATGGAATGAACCACAAGAGAGAAGAAAGAAAACAAAACAGAGAGAGAGCAAATAATTTGCTTCAATCTGCATTCAGACTCTATAATTCTCTTTCTGGAAATAGATAGTCTTTTTCATCATGAGTCTTTTGGAGTTGTCTCAGAACCTTGCATTGCTAAGAAGAGCCAAGACTATCAAAGACAGTCATCACAGATACAATGTGTCTGTAATTGTGCAATGTTCTCCTGGTTCTGGTCCCCTCACTCAGCATCAGTTAATATAAGTCTTTCCAAATTATTATGAAGTCTGTTTCCTCCTCATTTCTTACAGGGCAATAGTATTCCATTACATTCATATGCCATAACTTATTTAGCCATTCCCCAACTGATGGACATCTGCTTGATTTCCAATTCTTTGCCACCACATAAAGGGTTGCTATAAATATTTTTGTACATACAGTTCCTTTTCCCACTTGTATAATCTCTTTGGGATACAGCCCTAGAAGTGGTATTGCTGGGTCAAAGGGAATGCACATTTTTAT
Organism: Petaurus breviceps papuanus; assembly: GCF_028583685.1. NCBI lineage: Eukaryota > Metazoa > Chordata > Mammalia > Diprotodontia > Petauridae > Petaurus > Petaurus breviceps. The sequence continues at coordinate 7,288,071 of NW_027187335.1, read as the reverse complement.
AGTGCTTTGGCATAGTGCCAAATTGCTCTCCACAATGGTTGGATCAGTTCAGAACACTACCAACAATGCATTAGTTTTCCAATTTTCCCATATCTTTTCCAGGATTTAGAATTTTCCTTTATTGTCATGTTAGTCAATCTGACAGGTATGTTGTAGTACCTGAGATTTGTTTTGATTTGCATTTCTCTAATCAATATCATGTTTTTTTTTATTGTAGGAGTATAACTGCCTTTAATCTTATATCTCTCACTTTACTAAATGCTTATAAACTGATAGATGATTAGAATAAAGCTTTACCAATAACTTCATTAAAAAAAGAAAATCATAATTTGGTTGTGATTCATTTTCTAGATTTTGAAATTCATCATAATTTTCTATATATTCCATTGGGGTTAAACAGGGCTCTTTTCTTGAATTTCCAATTTAATTTCCTTTCATTGGTCACAGAGGACCTTATACTGCTAACTCTGAGAATCTCAACACATTTGGATGCTTAACAGGAAATCCTCTCTGCATTCTTCCCCTCTCTTAACCTCTCTAAGTTTGACTTAATAGTGATTTGGGCTAGTATCTGAGTTCCTATGGGAACTGTGTAGTAGAAGTTGAAAGGAACACAGAATCCTGGAACATACTCTTACATGTAACTGTTTTTAATTAAATACTTCACTCATCTTTATGCCAGCATGGAAGAGTTGCAACAAGTCGGAACAGCAGGACTAAAAAATGCTTCGAAGGATGATGAAGATTTTGCTGGCAAGGAAACAGCACAGTAGGGGAAAAAAATTCTTATGGGATATGGTATCCTGTTAATGATGTTTGGCTTATATGTCACCAAAATTACACATCTGACATTAATCACTACTATAGTTTGCAGCATTCCCCAAACATGAAATCCATTTAGCATCTCTAAATAGATAGAAATGCATACATTAATTTTTAATTTGTTCTTGGCCAGTCTCCCTACCACACTAAGTAAACAGAGGTCTTTTACCCCAGTGGACCACTGGGAAAGTGTTTTCAATGCTATTAATCCAGTGATCAACTCTACTGCTTAATACTAATAGAATGAATAATAATTTAAAAAGACTTTTTTTTAAAACTCATTGCTTATCTCTAATCATCAGATCAAAGATCATGAAGTTGAAAGGACATCAGAAGCCCCCTAGTCTAACAGCCTTATTTTTCAGAAGAGAAAACTGTAAGGTTATGGGATTTAAATATTTTCCATGTCCCTTGAATTTGCTGACATAGCAGGAAGGGGTGGGACAAGAGGAAGCAGAAGCCAAGCTAGCCTGTGTGTGGTGACTGGCTGCAGTGGCAGCAGTGGTAGTAACTGAGGCTGAGGGGGTGGTGCGAATTCTTTTTTTGAGCCAGCCAGAATTTCTGCTAAGGACTCCTGCTGAGGACTGCCAGTGATGGGAACTGCAGGGGGGCTGGAGCTGCTGGGAGCAAGCTTCCTGGATGCTGAGCAGTTACCATGAGTGGGGAGAGGAGGACCTTTGCCTGAAGTAGCTTGTTCTGTTTTGAAGGCTTTAGTATGTGGGTGTTTACTACATTAACAAGTAATGTGCCTAAGTGTGCCAACTTCATAACTATTGTGATGGCTTTGACTTTCTGGTTTTGGGACTCAGTTTTCTGGTATTTGAATAAATGTTCTACCTTTATTCCCCATGTAGAGAGCCGGGTATATTTTGTGATTACTAACCATATCAGCATATTTATAGTTACTGTAGGCATTGTGAATACTGCATTGTTGATACAAAAACAGATACAAGGAAGTGAAATAACTTCCTTGATATCTCCTGATTCAGACTGATCAACTGTTAATTTTATGTTTATATTTATTGCTTACATATGCTTTCTTCAAAATGCATTCCATCAATTCATTTTGTCTGTATATCATTCATTGCATATACTGCATGCCCAGATTAAACTTTCAACTGTGACAAAGAAAAATGATTAAGAAAAATTCCTAAAAGTCTAATGGCACCTGGTTATGTATACATGACTTTATCCTAATAGTTGCTTCTTCTGTGAGTAGGAAAATAAATCTCATTAGGACTGTATGGGTGTTCAGAAGGGACTACTACCTTTTTTGTAAGTGCTTGACAAGATCTTTTCAGGGTTGCTCATCCATCTTTGGTGTCTACCTGACATCCAACTTTCACCTGTGGCTCCAATGAGCTGTAGCATGTACAACAGCCATACTACAGTAAAACTATCTAGGCAGCTGGGCTAAGCCAGGCTGAGGGTAACCAACAGACCTCAAACCAGTCAGTAAGTTAGGAGGATGTCTACCCAAATCATACGAAGACTTGTCAGGGTGGAATGGGCAGATGAAAACAATTCATTCCAATGGTCATGGAAGTGACTGAAGCAGGCCCTTTGGAGCATTTACAGCTTGGTCAGACATGAAGAACTCTGTATCCCGAGCCATCACCAGTCATCTTGGCTTTTGTCTTGCCACTGGATTTAGGTGACTCTGGAAGTGAGAGTGAGGTTGATTGATGGCTTTGTGCAATTCTGCCTCACTTAAATCCAATTCACATACAAGTCAAGACATCATCCTGTGATCTTATGGTCATCTTTGAAAATGAAGGATCAACAACAGCAACAACATCTCATTATCTCTTGTCACATGGTTTCTACATTACTCAGAGTTTGTTACTGGAATAATGATGTTGTCATCATTTTAATCTTTATGTTTTGAGTTCTTTTGGTTCTGTGTATTTTGTTCTACAATATTTCATCAAAACAAAACAAAAAGAACCTACTATTTTTATTTTGTCATTTTTCTCATTTCTTCCTAACAATATTCCATTAATTCAAATAATACTTTTTAAAAATATTAATGCTTAATTGACACCTATTTGGTCTTTAGTTACTTCCTCAGAATGTTACTATTAATACTATGGACTTCTATTTTCATTTGTTCCTTTATTTTCTTACACCCTTGGGATATAGGTTCAGTATGCAAATTGAGGATTTTGGATGAAACCATGAATATCCATTTATACTGCTTGTTTTATTTAAAATACCTAATAAATTCCACACATTATTTTCAAAACTGTCCTGATTGTCTGTACTTTCTTTGGGACTTCTTCCTTTTTTCTTTTATGCATTAAAATGTTTGAGTTGTCCTTTTGGGGTGGAGGGGGATCACAATTGCTAACCCTTCCTATTCCACCAATTCCTATTTCCAATTAAAAACCAAAAGAAAAAAATGTAACAAATAAATGTAGTACAGTAAAATGGATTCACATAGCTTCTGTGCCCCAAAATTTATTTATCCAGTACATCACCCTCTTTATTAGGAAGTAGGAAATGTGCTTCATCCTAGTACTTCTGGAAATGTGATAGGTTATTGTATCGATCAGAGTTATTAAGTTCTGCAAATTATTTTTTTTGGCTTTCTTTTGGAGAGGGGAAGGCAAGGCAATTGGGGTTAAGTAACTTGCCCAAGGTCACAAGACTAGTAAGTGTTATGTTTCTGAGGCCAGATTTGAACTCAGGTCCTACTGACTCCAGGGAAGTGCTCTATTTACTGCACCACCTAGTCTCCCCAAAGTCATTTTTCTTTACAAAGCTGTATTTTCCTTATCTATAGTATTCAGGTTCTGTTTACTTCACAATGTTGCAGTACTTTCATAAACTGTTCTCCTGCTTCTGCTTACTTTAGTTTATGCTAGCAAGGGTTCTCTGTAATCATCTCTTTCATCATTTCTAAAATGCAATAACATATTAAATTACATTCATACACCATAATGTGTTCTGCTAAATCCCCAAATGATGGACACCAATTTAGATTTGATTTGCTTTTTTCCCCAACTTTTTTTTTCTTTTTTAAACTCTACCTCATTATGATACCTCATAATCATGCATTAGTTTATGACTATTAAGTATTATTTCCCTCTTAATCACTCCACGTAAAAAATCTCCCATAACAATCTTTGTTGATTTTGGTGCATTTCTACACTAAACTATTTGTGATGCATATGTGTGTGTGTGTGTTTGCACTCAACATTTTTTTAGCTATTTTAGATGAGTGAGTTTAATTTAATTCTGTCCTCCTAACTCCTACAACAACCTTCCTCCATATTTTTGTATTCTTCTCTTCAAGGATGGTAATTTTCAGAAATAGCAAGTTTCATCCCCTCATTTCTCCTTTTTACATTATTTTATTCCTTTTAAGTTCCATTTTCTTTCCCTTCTTCCATTCAAAATTTCAGAACAAAACCAATCTATCCCCAGGATTTCTACCTTACTTAATTGACTCTCTCAGTGCTTAACCTAAATGTTTTTACTTTGAGGTTCTGATGAGAAATTTGTTTCCTCTCTTCCCATTGGGATATTAGCAGTACAACATCCTATAACCTCTACAAATTGTTTAAATATTTGGTCTTTCTAAATATCTCTTGACTCTTTTGTTTGTATTTCAAAATTTCTACTTAGCTCACCTTTTTACTCCTCTTCACATTAGAAATGCTTGAAAGTCCTCTATTCTATTATCGATTGTTTTTTCCTTCTTTAGGGTTATAGTCAACTTTGCAGAATAATCCATTTTCAATTGTAAGCCCCTGTCTTTTGCCTTTTTAAAATACTGTACTCTAAGAGGGTTTTTTATGATCCTGACTCTGCTTCCTTGGCACTTGAATTGCTTCTATCTGTATTTTACAGGATTCTTTTGAAATTACTTCTTTATTGAAGCTGATGGGTAGATTATTTCTATCTTCACTTTGCCCCCAGGAGTTTAATGTATTTGGGAAATTTTCATTTATAGTTTCTTGAAATGCAGAGTGTTATTTTCAGGGTGACCACTAATTATTAATTTTACCCTTGATTTGTTTCTGCTGTTCATTTGTTTTGATCTCTTAATTTGTAAATTTTCTTCTAGTGTTTCAATCTTTTAAATTTTGTTCTAATATTTCTTGCTGTCATGGTGACATTGATTTCTTTTCTGTCTAGTCTATATTTCAGGGAAAGCCATTACTTGGCAAGGTTTACCATTTATTTATCTACACTATTTATTGTTTTTCCAATTCTGTCCTCCAGAATTTTAATTTCAAGTTTTTGTTGTTGTTTTAACTTCTTGTGTCTTTTTTTCTAATTATGCATGTAGCCCTGATGGGAGAAAAAAGTCATTTTTCCCCTCTGAGTCACTCCTTGCAGTTGTTACAGAGATAATCTCTCCTTTTTTTGCAGAGGGGGGGTGGGGGATACCTAGGTATTCAGTAATTTTATATTTCATTAAGTGTTTTGTTTATTATTTTCTCCAACTTTAGTTCCTGAATTTAAGTTTTCTCCAGAGTCAAACTCCATTCCATGCTGCACTTTTTGGAAGGGTGTTGTTGCGAAAAAGAATACCAGGAACCTCTGAATACCTGGATCCCTAGGCTCTTCTGATCTAAGTACTGCTATGATGATCTTATTTTTGCTGCTCTCCAGAGCTTTCAAAGCCCAAAGTCCCTGTTCAGTACATATTACATATAAGATTTCTCTCTACACTTTTAGAATCTGCAGTTCCCTAAGATACCTTGCATATTGGTCCCTCATCACTAACAAATTTACTCTATATATGTTCAATCCTGCTTCTTTTCTTGTTTTTGTCTTATTTACTATAATTTTCATAGTATTTCCTCCTTGAACACTTTTGGAGCTGATATGTCAGGGTCCAAGTGTGATGATTTCCTTATTCCTATTATAAAATGTAATCTATTCCCATTTAGGGTTATTATTGAGTTTCTGATTTTTCATATACACACCTGTACATAATATATACAAATAAAATTAATATTGAAAAACAAAGTATATAGTTAATTATTATTATTACATACATATTATAAATGTTTATATTCATACATGCATAGGATATCCATACACATACACAAGTTTCATAGTCAGAGGATATCAAAGAGAGGTCAGTTTTTTGCCTAAAATATGTATTTCCCTAAGTCAGGAGTTGTTTGTTTTTCTATCACTTTTGTTTTATTGTTCTCTTTTGTCCTTGGTGAAAACCTGCTTCTGATTGCTAATTATTTCACTTCTAAAGGCTTTTAAGTTTGTAGCTGCTTTTTAACCCATCTACTCTCTTTTCTTCCAGATTCACAGGGTAAGACAAGGCATATTTCCCTTTGAATATGAAGGAGACCAGTTGGGATACTATCATAATAAGGCCATGTTTGTTCATGGTATTAGACTTTGTTTTCTACCTTTTCCAATCTTATTCCTCTGGGATGCAGTGTCTTCTTTGAAACTTTCTTTGAAGTTTCTTGGCTAGCTCCTAAGGTTTAGTCATGGAGGGGTTGGAGGAATATTGCTCAGGACATTTATGAGAAAGATTTTCTGAGAAGTCATTGAACTTAAGTCTTTTCATTTCTTTTACTTCTGTTACTGTGTCTATTTTCTCCTGTGTTATGTAAAATGACTACAATCATCACTTTATTTACAATCTCCTCCTACTCTACCATCTTGTCAACAAGCTACATTTGACCCCTTTCATTGTTCTGAAGTTTTGGTCTTGGTCTGACTCTTGGGCTTCATCTCATCTTGCTGGTAGAGCTTCTCTTGTGGTACTTCCAAGAGGTTGATTATGAAAGTAATTATCTGAAATAGGCACATCCTAGAGGTGTGGGAGGAACACAGGATCTCCAATAATTAATGTGAGAATTGCAGGAGTGGCAGAAAGTTTGAGGTTGAAATAACACAAAAATGTCATGAGTAATGGGCTAGTGAGTTAGTATTCCCTTATCTTTACTAGACAAATTACTGTGTAATAAATTCTTTTCTTTCAGTTTTCTGTCACCATCTAGTTGTTCTTGTTTTTATTTTTAATTTAGAGGGTCTCAATATATATAATTTGATATGGCAACATGAGGCCAGCCACAACAATACTTTGCATTGTATAATCTTTCTAGGAATCATGAATGTTGAAAATAACCATATTTAAATTAAAATTCTAAATGCTGTAGACTTTAAACAATTATAGTAGAGTAGTCAGCAACTAGTTCATAAGGAAAAAGAATATTTCAAATAGATTCATATTACCTACTTTTGTTCAGGGATTATTATAATTTCATCCCATCATAAGTGCAGTGTGATCCATCTCCTTGAATCAATAAACAAACAATGCAACATTAAAATTACTAAAAACTAACGAAAGATTCAGGAAGATTATTAGTAGATCACTGTGCTAACAAGACTTCTTTCTTTTTCTTGCAAAGATGTAGCTCTATACAGTCCTAATTTATAGTCAGGGATACGCTGGGGCAGCTAGGATCAGCATATAAGATCTGATGTTGAATTTTCAGTGTGAGCAGTTATGTCTCAAATAGTGGCAAACACTACAAATCAAGAGCACTTTTGTAGACTGTCCAGATATAAGACAATAATGCATAAAAATTATTTGTATAGTATATATATATGTATACATATATATGTATATACACACACACATGCACATACATGCATACGAACATATACTTATATATTGGTATTCTGAACTTAAAAAAATAAAATAAATATTTCCATAACAGTAAAATAGGAAAAGAAAAGATGATAGCACTTGAAACTACAAACCTATTATGTACAACTTGCTATTACTTTTAAATGCTTAACAAGTTATCATGTAACTTTCTTTTTTTTTCCTCCCCCCTCCCCATGACCAAGTGCCTAAATGTATTCATTGAACCTAGTAGTTAATAAGTTAATATTGGGTGAATGAATGACTCAGATTCACAAGATATCTGGTGCTTTGCTGTGTTTAGATTTTAGAGAACACTAGGCCACAGCAATCTTGTTCCTAACCAAATTGTTATAATTTTCTTTAGATATTTTACTTGTCAAAGATTGAAGAGTAAAGGGGAAAAAGAAAACAAACAAGAAAAAATACAGCATTATGCATTCACTAGAAAATGAAGGAGAGAAATGTGCTAAAGTACCCCTACCTTAGACAGGACAGGCCCAGAATTAAAGATCTGGCAGGATAACAAACTCATATCAAAAAAATAAAAAATAAATAAAGCTAAAGCACATGGCAAAGATAAGAATTTGCATTTTGTATTTTAAGAGCTCTCTTCCTATTCACAACAATTACTTCCCAATTTTGTATACATTGATCATCATGACAAGAGAGAAAAAGAGGGACATCTTAGTCATCATGTATTTTCATTCATCCAATAGATCTCTCATTTATTTGGGTACCCTTCTGTTGTTGTTCAGATGTTTTCAGTCAGGTGTGACTCTATATGAAGTCCTGGCCCTCTATTCACTGAGTTACCTAGTTGCCCTAAAAAAAAAAAACACTCCTTCACCAAGAATCTGTAATACAGTTGTATCAGGAATGTGATTCCATCCCGAGTTTTCTTGACAAAGATGCTAGAGTGGTTTGCCATTCCCTTCTCCAGCTTATTTTATAGGTGAGGAAACTGAGGCAAACAAGGTTAAGTGACTTTCCCAGGGTCACATAGCTAGTAAGTACCAGAGTCCAGGTTTGAATCATGTCTTCATAACTCCAGGTTTGATATTCTATCCACTTTGTGACCTAGCTGCCCTAGACCTTCTAGTTGTACACATTATGATCCATTCATGCTATGTCATCTCTACAATTCTAAGTCCTGACCTTTCATAAATCTCCCACAGAGGCAATCAAAGGACTTCCTCTGGTTCCATTAAGATGCCATAGCTACAAGTACCTTGGGTCTACTATAATGAATTACTAAGCTAGATATGGGTATATAAGGAGGAGAATTTTCTAGGAAATGCATAATTATCTCTTCACAGATCACCAAAACCTTATGTGATCAGCAGGTCTCTTTCTTTCAATTTAACAAATGGAGGGAGAAAAGGCTAAAATATAATATAATTAGATATCCTATCACAAAGACATTGTTCCTATGTCTTAAAATACCATGATAAAAGTGACAAATGTACAAGAATAGAACAGAACAGAGTAAAAGAATTGTACTGAATAGCATAGCACAGAAAAGCACAGATGTATTTGGGTTAGGGTCTTAGTAGAAAGTTGAGAAAAGTGGTTTAGTTGCCAGAGATTTACTTATCTATTCAATTTGTAAATCTGTCTTCTAAGGTTTAATTATTTCTGCAGGAAAGTAAGAAAGAAAAAGAGGAAGAGATAGAAGAAAGAAAGCAGAAGTAGATTTTAAATTCTTCTCCCAGATCTTGTCTAACTAGTCCCAGGTGAGCAAAGTCATCACAAATTTCCACTGTCATTAATTTGTCCTAAGTGATACACAAAAGTAGAAATTGCATTTCTAGAATAGAAATAGAATAGAATAGAAAACATTTTACTTTTGAAAAAGTAGACTCATAGAATCCTATGTTAGAATTATAAATGGTGTTAAATACCATTTGGTCAAATCCCCTAATTTTAAAGAGGTGAAAACAAGCCCCAGAGACAAAAAGAAATTTGACAGAGGTCACACAGTCAGATGGTATCAAAGGCAGGTCTTGAAATTCTACTCTAGTGGTCATTTCATCATAGGTCTTCACTCCTCAGGCAGTCAGATGAAATAAGTCTCCTATTTGGGTCAGACTTTCCTCCTTCATGGTCTTAGATTATTATTTGTGACTTAGGATCAGTAAGTTACATTTGGAAGCAGCATTCAGGGGTTAATGGGTCCAATAGCCTTGTTTAACAGATTTAAAAAAAAAAAACCTAAAAACCAGGGAAGTCTAATAATTAGCCATAGGTCAAATATTGTAGAACTAATACTTGAACTCAAATCTTTTCACTCCATCTTCAGGACTTTTCCCATAGATCTATGTGTCTAGCATGGATTTCCCAATATCAACAATGCTAGATTTTTATATAATTTCTAGTGGGAAATAATTTAACTTAGTTCTATATATTGGTTCCATTTATTTCTTCACAAAAAAGAAGACATTATGTGGCAACGGCTAAGAATATGTAGGGAAAAGACTGTATCTGTACTCTATTACTCTGATTATATGCTGAGTAGATTATTTGATTTTTCTAAACTTACAGAAAGATATTCTATTGTATTGTATATAGAGGCCTCTTCTACCATGTGAAGAGTTGGATGAAGGTTTTATTAAATATATAAATACTTGAATAAAAATAATTAAGTTGCTACTATGTGCTACACTGGGAAGGTGTTTAGAAAGGGTGAGATGGTCCCTAGTGTCAAATAGCTCATATTCTAACTGGGGGAGACAGTGCATGATTTTGTGTTAAGCTATTGGGCTGAAGGAATAACCCCATTCAATGACAAGTTATTTGGCCAGGAATAATTAAAACACAATTGTTAAGCATCTAGGAAATTCTGTTGGTTATGAGAGTTCTGTAACAGGGCAGATCATAAGAGCTGGAAGGATTATAGCTGGTGACTCCTTTCTCATGAAAGTGGTATGAATGGCTATATCCATCCTGCAGTCATGGAGCTTGAGAGGGCCCAGACCCACAACTGTTTGGAAGGGGATAATGTTCCAGAGGCTCAGAGTAGAGAGGATATTAAAGTGTCTTTCTTTCAGAGAATAGGGATAAAAAAATGAAAAAAAAAGGAAGGATTGTTTACAGGAAAGTTGAGGGGGAGGTTATAGCTTTGCTACATCTGAGCAGTGAGTAGACTGGAGTGGAAGGAAGACTCTAATTACTCTTTATATATTCTTATTTTATAGCACCAAAGGACATGTTACTTTCAAAATAAAAGATGAGAAATGGCTGCTCAATATATTATGCCAATACAAGATAATTCTGTATCTTGTAAAGACATTATGTTATTAATTTTGTTTATTCACTCAGTTGAGTATGTCTACTACTTTTCACCTTCTTTGACAGAATTTCAAAGGGATATCTCCATTCAAAAGTAGGATAAAGTGGAAAAGAGTCACAAACTTGGAGTCAGGGGTACTAATTTGGAATCCTGGCTTTGTTACTTGCTACTTGTTGGACCTCAGAGATAATCATTTAATCTCTATGGGTCTCGCTTTACCTCTATAAAAAATTTTGGAAGACATTTGTAAAATGTCTAAAGTTCTGTTCAAATCTAAGCTATATGATCCTACAAGCTATCCTTAATATGATCTCTGTGTATATGAATAATTAGGTATTTTCTTTCTGCCAATCTATTTAGTCCTATAACGGTAGATGTCTTATATGCTTATGACTTTATTCTTCTGTCTGTTAAATAAGTATCATCTTAAAACTGTATCTTGGAGGAGGAGCCAAGATGGCAGCATAGAAGCAGGAAGACTCCCTGTACTCACCGCATAACCACCTCAAATACCTATAAAAGAATGACTAAACAAACTTTAGTTTGTTAGAGAACACACAAAGTGACAGAGAGGAACAAACCTCCCACTGAAGACAGCCTGACAGACTGGCAGGAAGGGTCAATCCCAATGCACTGAGAGCAGAACCCAGCCCCATGTGACTCTGAGGTTTTAGCCACAGGGCCGCCATGGCCAGCCATGGCTAGAGATATGTGGGGAGAGTGGATCACCAGCAGCTGTGGCAATTTCCAGAATTATCAAACCATAAATGCCAAAGACAAAGTGAGAAGTGAGACTTTGGTAACAGGGGTCCAGGTGTTATTATCAGTCCTCTGGCACTGGGGTGGAAAGCAGCTGAGGCACAGTGGCTGCTGCTGCATGGCTGCTTCAGAGATCATGGCCTGCAGATTGTAGGGGGACCAAGAAACAACTCTTAGGGGTAATTGCTTTTGCTTTAACCTGCTTGCATCTGGATGGCTCTTTAGAGTGGAGGTGCATGTATTGGGGTGTGTGACGAGTGTGCCAGAGCCAGTGGAGGCTTCTGAGAGGCCACCCAACAAATAATTTTGACAGTGGAGAAAACTCCAGTGATTTGCGACAAAGCTAACCTCTCTGGAGGCAGAGTTCTACTGTTGCAAAAAGCTCAAAGGTAAAGTAACTGAGTGGCAACATGAGCAAGTAAAGGAAGCAAAGCAAGCACAGAAATCTAACTTTGGATTCCTTTTTTGGAGACAAAAAGAATGAAATCATGGAACAGGAGGAAAACAGCAAAGTCAGAACTCCTTCACCAGAAGCTTTCAAGAAAAGAGTAAGCTGCTTACAGGCCATAGAAGAGCTTAAAAAGGATTTTGAAAACCAAATAAGAGAAGTGGAGGTAAAACTGGGAAGACAAATGAGAATGATGCAAGAAAATCATGAAAATAGAGTCAACAATCTGACTGAAGAAAATAACACCTTAAAAAACAGACTAACTCAAATGGCAAAAGAGGCTCAAAAACCCAATGAGGAGAAGAATGCCTTAAAAAGCCAAATTTGCCAGATGGAAGAAGAATCTCAAAATCTCACTGAAGAGACTCATTACTTCAGAATTAGATTAGAGCAAATGGAAGCTAGTGACTTTATGAGGAATCAAGATACTATTAAATAGATCAAAAAGAATGAAAAAAATAGAAGGCAGTGTGAAATATCTCATTGGAAAAACCATTGACCATGAAAATAGATCCAGGGGAGATAATTTTAAAAGCACTGGCCTACCTGAAAGCCATGATCAAAAAGAGAATATAGAAATCATCCTTCAAGGAATTCTCAAGGAAAATTGTCCTGATATTTTAGAACCAGAGGGCAAAATAGAGGTTGAAAGAAACCATAAATCACCTCTTGAAAAATATCCCCCCCAAAAACTCCAAGAAATATTATAGCCTGGTTTCAGAATTCCCAGATCAAAGAGAAAATATTACAAGTACCCAAGAAGAAACAATTTGAATATTTGGAAACACAATCAGGATAACACAGCATCTGTCAGCTTCTACATTGAAGGATCAAAGGGCTTGGAAGATAATATTCCAGAGTTCTAAGGATCTGGGATGAAAACCAAGAATCACCTACCCAGCAAAACTGAGTAGAATTTTTTTCAGGGGAAAATATGGTCATTCAATGAAAAAGAAGACTTTCAAGTATTTTTTTTTTTGTCCTTGGAGGCAGCTTTCAAATGTTTTATTCACTCTTTTGGATGTACTATAAATAAGTGTTTCCACTATGGAAAAGAATGTTATGAGCGCAGTACATGTGACTGGGAATGGGTTTGCTGAAGACATCTTCGAAAGGGTAAAAGCTTAAAAAACAACCTGCAGGCTGGAATTCAGCTCTTTATATAAAGTCCCTTGTAAAAAAAAAAAAAACAACCAAAACAAAATAAAACAAAAATAAACAAAATAAAAGGAAGGAGGGTGGGCCTGTGAGATAATTATTGCAGTAGCACGTCCTGGTCCTTGGTCTCCTTCTCAGGCACCTCGGGGCTCTCAGGCTCTGGGCTCTAAACAAACTTGGGAGCTGCTAATATCCCCCTGAGGACAGCCCGGCAGGCTGGAAGGAATTGGCCAGCCCAGCACTCTAGGAGCCCAGCCCAGCCCCGAAAAGAGGCTTTAGCCCCAGGGTGGGCCTGACCAGCCACTGGCTGGAAGGACTCCAGATCATCAGCAGCTGTGGCCGTTTCCAGATTTATCAACATATAGATGCAAAGGAAAAAGTGAAAGGTCAGTGCAGTCTGGACTTTGGGACCCAGTAAGTGGGAGTGCCTGGCTTTTGCTCCCGGGGCGAGAAGCAGCTGAGATGCCCGCACAGCCAGCCAGCACCACATGGCAGCTTCAGCTCCTGGCCTGAGAGTGTAGAGGGACAAAGCACCAGTATGACAGGTAATCCCTCTTGCTTTAAGCTTCTTGGATCTGGATTGCAGTCTAGGGTGGAGGTCCTGGGGTGTGTGTCCAACTTGCCAGAGCGTGTGGAGACCTCAGAGAGGGCACCCATCTAATACCTCCAGCAGCTGAGTAAACCCCAGCATTTGGGATGAAAGCTCCTCTGTCTGGTGGCACAGTCCTACTGTGGCAAAAAAAAAACAGGGGTCAAGTGACTGAGGGGTGACATGACCAGGCAAAGGAAACAAAGCAGACAGAAGATTCCAACATTAGACTCTTATTTTGGGAACAAAAAGGAGGAAAGCATGAAACAGGAGGAAGACAGTGAAGTCATAACTCCTGCACCAAAAGCTTCAAAGGAAAATACAAGCTGGTTACAGGTCATAGAGGACCTTAAGAAGCAGATAAGAGAAGTGGAGGAAAAATTGGGAAGAGAAATGAGAACAATGAAAGAAAATTATGAAATGAGAGTGAACAGCCTGACTGAGGAAAATGACACCTTAAAAAACAGACTAACTCAAATGGCAGAAGAGGCTCAAAAAGGCAATGAGGAGAAGAATGCCTTAAAAAGCTGAATTTTACAGATGGAAAAAGAATCTCAAAAGCTCAATGAGGAGAATCATTCCTTCAGGATTAGATTGGAGCAAATGGAAGCTAATGACTTTATGAGAAATAAAGACACTGTTAAATAGATCCAAACAAATGAAAGAATAGAAGGCAATGTGAAATATCTCATGGGAAAAACCATTGACCTGGAAAATAGATCCAGAAGAGATAATTTAAAAATTATTGGACTACCTGAAACCCATGATCAGAGAAAGAACCTAGAAATCATCCTCCAGGAAGTTCTCAAAGAAAACTGCCCTGATGTTTTAGAAACAGAGGGCAAAATAGAGGTTGAAAGAATCTGCCGATTATGTCCTCATAAAGATCCCAAAAAGAAAACTCCTAAAAATATTATAGCCAGGTTCCAGAATTCCCAGATTAAGGAGAGAATATTACAAGCAGCCTGGAATAAACAAGTTGAACGTTGTGGAAAGACAATCATCATAAGCCAGGATCTGGATACTTCTACACTGAGGGATTGAAAGGCTTGGAATATGATATTCCAGAGGTCAAAGGATCTCAGATTAAAACCCAGAGTCACCCATCCATCAAAACCGAGTATCATGTTTCAGGGAAAATATGGTCATTCAGTGGAATAGAGGACTTTCAAGCATTCGTGCTGAAACAAAACAGAGTTGAATAGAAAATTTGGCATTCAGATACAAAAAGCAAGAGATGCATGAGAAGGTAAACAGGAAAAGAAATCATAAGGAAGTTATCAAAATTGAACTATTAACATTCCTACATGGAAAAACAATAATTGTAACTTATGAAACTTTTCTCAGTAGATGAAGGCAAATATATACATATATGTGAGGGTATATGGGCATATGAATACATATGTGAATGTGTGTGTACATGTTTACAGGTATACATAGATAGAGGGCACACGACCAATTTAACAGGAAGGGATGATATTTAAAAGGTGAAATTAAGAAGTCAGAGAGGAATGTAATGAAAGGAGATGGGGAGAGACAGAACAGAGTAAACTATCTCATATAGAAGAGGCAAGGAAAAAAATGGTTACAATGGAGGGGAAGAATAGGAAGGCAAAAGGGAATGGGTCAACCTTATTCTCACTGAATTTGGCTTGAGGAGGGAATGACATACACACTAAATAGGTATCTCACCCTCCAGGAGAGTAGGGAGGGGGGGAGGGGATGAGAGGGGGGATGATGGAAAGGAGAGCAGGCTGGGGGGGAGGGAAGTTGGAAGCATCCACTTTTGAGAAGGGATGTGATCAAAGTAGAGAATAGAACAAGTGGGAGGTGGGATAGGAGGGAGGGAAATATAGTTAATCTCTTACAATATATCTACTATGTTATTATTTTGCATTAGCTACACATGTACAATCTATACTGAACTGCTTATCTTCCCAGTAAGGGTGGGTGACAAGGGAGGAAGGGGATGAATCCAGAATTCAAAGTTTTAAAATCAAATGTTTAAATATACATATATAATATATATATATGTATACTGTTATTAATACTATTTTACAAGTAATTGGGAAATAAGACATACAGGCACTGGGGCATAGAGATCCACTGGAAAAAGTCGAAAAGAGTAGGGGAGAAAATATGGGAGAGAGCAGATTGGAAAGGGGGAAAATAAAAAAAAATAAATAAAAGAAACAAAACATAATGAAATTATGAAAACATAAATAAAAATCATTTTAACAAGAAGGGAAGAGGGAAGTTTCCTAAAGAGATATAGTTGCAAAAGGGACTCGTTAAAATTTTGTATATTTAAAAATCATATATGTAAAAAAATTTAATTTTTTTAAAAATATGGATTCAATAACATATAAAATAGGATAAAAATAAAAGTTCTCATAGTCCTAAAAAATTGTGTCGGGACCCTAAGTCATATGAAGTAATGAGACTGGTGATAAATATTATCGAGAATAAGGAAGGGAGTAAAAAAGTGATAAATAACACATCTAACTAATCTAGTTGTAAGGAATGATCAAAATTGTACTTCTTAACTTTTAGTTTGCTTTTGCTTTCTCTGCCAAGGAGGATAAACTTTCATTGAGAAAAATGGAACAAAATTTTTGAGCATTGGATTGAAGCCCTATATAATTGACGTGTCAGCAAGGTAACAGTTAGCTGCCCTCAATTAGTTCAAGTTATTGTACTCAGTTTCACTATATTTCATCCTACTAAAAGAATGAGCAAATGTGATTAATAAGAGCTGTTGGTGGTATTTGAAAGATCTTGAAAAAACTGAACATGGAGGATAATGGAGGACAAATCTTGTTCTAATTTTCAAAATGGGAAAGAGATGTAAATCTATAAACCATAGCTAATTAAATATTACACTTATTTTGGAGGGAAAAATTTAAAAATTCATTAAAAGAAATCATTAAGGCGTCATTTATAAAAATGTCATCACAAAAGCCAACATGACTTTAGCAAGAACAGGTCATTCCAAATTAAACTTCTTCCCTCCTTCCTTCTTTCTTTCTTTCCTTCCTTCCTTCCTTCCTTCCTTCCTTCTTTCCTTTTTTCCTTCCTTCCTTCCTTCTGTCCTTCCTTCCCTCCCTCCCTCTCTCCTCTCTCCTTTTCTTTCTTTCTTTCTTTCTTTCTTTCTTTCTTTCTTTCTTTCTTT
>NW_027187335.1:7243576-7271094 GCF_028583685.1 Petaurus breviceps papuanus | reverse complement strand
TTTCTTTCTTTCTTTCTTTCTTTCTTTCTTTCTTTCTTTCTTTCTTTTGTTCTTTCTTTCCTCCTTTATTCTTTTCTTTCTTTCCTCCTTTCTTTTATTCCTTTTTTTTTTTTAATTTGAACAACTAAACTAGTAGAGTAGCTATGGAAATAGCATGCTTCTATTTCAATAAACATTTTCCCAAGTGTCTCATGATGTTTTTTTAATCAAAATAGACAGATATGGGCTAGATGAATATTAAGTTGGGTAGATTTGGAATTAGTTTAGTGACGAGATCTAAAGAGTCGACATTAGTTACTCAAATTCAATATGTAGGGACGTCTCAAGTGTATTGCCTGAGCAATCTATTCTTCTTTTGCTTTTCAACAATATACATAAGATGCTTGTCCAAAGTTAAGATGACAAGAAACTTTGAAGGATAGCTAGTACATTAAATTCCCATTTCTCCCTCCCCCCAAAAAATCTTCACAAGTTTGGGAAAATAATATTAATAAAAGATTTCATTTAATAATGATCCATGTAAAATTCTATATTTGCATAACAAAAAATCAACTTCATAAACCAAGTGTAGTAAGGACACATCTAGACAATAATATGTCTAACAAGGATCTGCGGATTTAGATAACTATAAAGATATGTGTGTCAATAGTGTAACCTGGTAGCCCAAAACAAAACAAAAACAAACAAAACATATAACCATACTCTTTGAGGATAAGTTAAGGGAAGCATAGTGTTCCCAATGAGAGAAGTAATCATTCTCTAATATACCTTCGCTTGATTAGGCCACATCAGAAGAATTGAATCCAGTCATTGGTACCATGATCAATGGGTACCACATTTTACATATGACATAGACAACTTGGGAAATGTTCAGAAGAAAATGACCAGCAAAGGACTTGACTAGAGCAAATGTGATCTGAAGATCGGTTGCAAAAAAAAAATGGAGATGAGAAGGTTTAGACAGGAAATAATTTTTTTTTAAAACAAAACTTTATTTATTTATACATTAATTTTGAGGGCTGGATTAGAGCTTAAGAAAAAAAAAAGGAAAACAGTAAGATACAGTCCTTTACAGAAGAAGACAGGTTATAAGGAATGGGAAAAGATAGACACACACAACACACATACACATACACATACACACAAGATGAAGGAAGGTAGTCTGGGCAGCCAGGGTCATGGCTCTTGGCTAGTGACCTGCTTCATGTAGGTTTCCAGCAGGTACTTTTTAAAGGCTGTGGGATTTGTCCAAAGTTCAGCAGCATGTGTGTTCAATGGTCTGTCAATGTTGGGTTCTCCCAGCAGACTCTGGATAGATAGCAGGATGGTCCTGACATCATACAGAGCTGACCACTTGTCCTTGAGGATGTCCAAACAGATATTCCCTTGGGTGTCCACATTAGGATGGTAACAAGGTGTGACAAATTTCACAGTGGGAGCATTATAGGGGTAGCTGCTGGGGAATTCCAGGGGGAGCTTGTACCTTATGTCTTCATATACAGTCCCAGCTGCCCCATGGATGGTCCCAACCCACTTGAAGAGATTGTCTGATTCTGGGAAGGCAGAAATTCCTTTGTCTCCAGACATCATCAGGGTCATCAATTCCTGCTGTAACCTCTTGCCCACGGACCCACGGGCCGCGTATGCGCCAGCCTCGGCCCCCTTATGGGAGACGGCGGCGGCGCTGGCAGTGGCTGGGTCGCGATTTTTCGAGGCCATAGGGAACCAGAGATAAAGGAAGAGAAACCCCCGGCGGCAACTGCCAAAAGGAAATAATTATTATCTTCAAGGTTTGGAAGGATTGTATCATATAAGAGGAATTTATCATATTCTGCTTTTTCCTAAAGGATAAATAGGATCAATGTGTAGATATCGTGAGGCATATTTATCATCAACCTAAGGAAAAACTAGGTGTCACAGAATCCCAGGCCTGAAGTTAGAGAGACTCATCTTCCTGAGTTCAAACCTAGCCTCAGACAGGTACTAGCTGTATAACCCTGGGTAAGTCATTTAATATTGTTTGACTCAGTTTTCTCATCTGTCAAATGAGGTGGATAAAGAAATGGCAAACTGCTCCAGTATCTTTGCCAAGAAAACTCCCAATGGGGTCATGAAGATTTGGATGTGACTGAAACAACTCAACAAGAAATGAAAAATATCCCAAGAGCTATTTAAAAGTTGAAATATTATTTCATTGGAAGATGCCATGGAAAGATGGGGATTTCCTCAAATTTGAGGACTAATAGTAGAAGATAGACCAGAACATGAGGATATCAGGGAAGATGTTCTAATTCACATATAAATTGTTCTAGAAGACTTCTGAGTTCACTTTCAGGTTTCAGATCGAATATTTCTGTGAACCCCATATATCTAAAAAGAAGATAACTTGTAATTGAAATGCAGATGTGTGAAACATTTCTCTCAGCATCCCAAATAATTAAATTTTGTTACCCCAAACTCCACTAATTAACAAAAAAATTTCAAATAGACTCAGAACTAAATCTTGAAGGCATCTCAGAATTAAACCAATACCTGGTTAAAATTGCCTCTACAATAAAATTGATGAGTCCTTATCAAGCCTTTCCTTGAAAAACTCAAATAAATTGGAACTCATTATCATTTTACATTATCCATTTTGAGGTGCTTTAATTGTCGAGCAGTTTATCATAACATTAAATTCAAAGTCTATCTCTTAGTATCTCCCAACTTTTGCTTCTTGATCTGTCCTCTGGGATAGAGCAAGATAAATTCAATCCCTGCCCCTTATGATAGCCCTTCAAATACTTGAAAAAAAAAATCAATCATGTCCCCTCTAAGTAATTCCTTCTCCTGAATAAACATTCCAGTTTTCTTTCATCAGCGCTTATATAATATGGTTTCCAGTCTGCTGACTATCCTTGTCACCACTTCACTGATTTGATGTATCTTGTCAATGTCCCCTAAAAAAGGTAATGCCCAGAAATGAACATAATACTTAAATGGAGTCTACAGAGAGCATTGCACAGTGAAACAATGAACAGAATGCAGAGTAAGATGACATTGAAATGAGTGAGCCTGATGGATAAAATAATGAGATTTTAACTTTAGATCTGGATAGGACTTTAGGCTATTCTTCCATTTTGAAGGTAAGACAACTGAGAATCAAAGAGAGGAAGTGAATTTCTTAGAGTAATTGAATTGGCAATAGCAAAACCAGAATTTGACTCTACATTTTCTATCTTTCAATCATGCATTTTTTTTAACTACAACATTCTACCTCTTGAATAAGGGGAAAAAGAAAATTATCCATCTGAATGTTGACAGAGGCAATAAAGATGAGATACACATTGGAATACAAGACCCTTGAATCACCCTGAGCCTCCACACCCATGATGAATATTTTCTACAGTCAGCAGTGCAAAAGTGAATGCGTGATGGAAAATTGACTACAACAAAACCTCAATCCCTGGATTTCTCAAGGGCTCTTTGAGCTGTTTCTTTATGATAGGCTAATGCGAAAGTAGTACAAGCATTATTTTCCAGTGCCTTAATCATACATACCATTATAGACATCCATAAAATCTGTTCCACTGTTCATGGTGTACCATGTTTTAAAACTTAATGGCAAAAAAGAGTGAAGCTTGGAAGTTCAGCTTTTGCCAAGTTATCCTCTAGAATCCCTGAAGGGAAAGTAAACAATGAATAGCCCATAAAAAAGAGAGGTTTATATTTTACATCAGTGTGATACAAACATTCCACAGCTGAGTCTTCCCTAAGAAGTCATCTTCCTGAAAGGTATTCACAATGTTCCTCGGGCTGGCAGTGGATCTTGAGAGCATAATTTCAGAGCAGTTTCTCACCAATCTGCCAGACTTTAGATGCCTGATGTATAAACCTTTCAAAAGAGTAAAACCTTAAGAGTTGTGTAGCAAACTTTCCCCATCTCCTCTCAAGTTGTACGTTAATGCATAAAGGATGGAGGAGCAACAGGGACAAATAAAAATTACTTTAAGCCAACCTAAAAGGGTCATTTGCACAAGTAAAATACAAGGTATTTTCTTATGGGGCAAAGGATAACTACCTAAATGTTTTAAATTAGTTTGGGTTAATTCATTCAGCAAGAAGCTATAAAATATCTACTATGCAAAACTTTGTGCTAGGTACTAAGAGAGAGCAGGGGTAATTTTGCTGTTCCACAATGGCATGGGGAACACTTGATATAAAATCTTTCTCCATTAGTAAGTAATATCAACTTACCTATAACTTATAATCATAGGAAGCTTCTTAGAGACACTAAATGGTTACATGTCTTGCCCGTGATCACACAGTCAATATATGTTAGAGGAAGACATTAAATTCAGGTTTTCCTTACTCCAAAGTTTGGCCTCCTAACCCATGCTGCCTAGATGGAGCTAGGGGAGATATAAAGACAATTAAAACACACTTTATACAGTGGAGCTTATATTTGAGATATCTTAAACTATAATCTGGTACCCTTTCATGACACCCAAGGTGAAAGTAAACCGCTTATTCAAAAAAATTTTTAGCACTATTTCTGTATCTCAACTTTGCTCTCATCCCATTATGCTTTGCATAATACTTATTAGTGAATATTTTACCCATCCTTCCCCCTTCCTCAGTTACATAGTGAATTTCTAAAGGGTAGAGATTTTTCTATTTTTCCTTTTTGAACACTCTTTTCCTAGGATGGGGCCTAGCTGATAGTAGGTACTTTAAAATGTTTGTTGAATTTAATTGATTTGAATGATAGTAGTTTTCAAATCTATACCTCTTGGGCCATTACATAAGATTTTTGTTTCTGTCCCCAGGATGTCAAACATTCACAGAAGTACAGAATGTTTGAAATAAAATGGACCTTAGAGATTCTTCTTTTAACACCCTTGTTGTGCAGATGAGGAAAATGAGGCCTATAAAGGGGAAAGTTGCAGGTTACATATCTGTTAGAGGTATATTGAGGACTTGGACATAGATCTCTGATTCATAGTTCTGTGGGGGTTGCCTGAAAAAAGTAAAAAAAAAAAAATCAGTCATCCATCTATCTATACAGGGGCCTTACCATGGCATAAAATCATTTTTGTAATGTAATTCCTCTCCTGAATCACTTTCAAAGTGTTTGGGGTGGGAGGGGGGAAGGGTTGGAATCTGTGAAAAATATGCCTACTTGTAACATAGTCTCTTAACATAAATCATAAGCGTATACCTAGATGGATTGGAAAATGGGTTGGAAAATGTTGGGGGTAGTTTCCTTATTAACCACATGGAAAACACTTGATAATATTGAGATGATACATAGCTAATTAATTCAAGTTTTTGCCTTTTCTTTGCTTGGGGGACACTGTAGAAACCTTTATCATTTTTCTGATTTTCACTTGTTGATCTTCTACTCATCTGAACTTCTCTTGTTCATTAATGTTTTAATGCAGGCTTGTGAGCATGGTGTTTTGGCAGAGTGGCTGAATCTATTTTCAGAAGCTGAATGAAAGAGACATGAGGTGCTCTGAGTCAGAGAGATGGCTCCCAGACAAAGCCAGTGGTATAGCCTATTCACTTGATGCACTTAAAAGGCACTTGCATGAGAACATTCATTTTTCACTGAATCATCTTCTAAAATCCAAAAAGGAAAAAAGAGAACCAGTAAAGAAAAAAATCAGAAGAGTAGGGCCAGGGGCGGGGAGTCTCTTCTTCTTTCTCAGACTGTAGGACTTTGTTTCCTTCTTGTAATATCAGAATCAGCCTTTCTGTAGGTGTCTCACTTCTCACCTCAACCTCAGCTAGTAAACTGACTTTTTGTGTCACACTGGCCCCCAAACCATGCATTCAAAAAACAAGCCAAAAAGCCACTTTTCCCCTTTTTCTGGCTCCCCTACTCCTTTCCAGACCAAAAACAAACAAAAAAAATTTTTTTTAAGATAAATTACCACTTACTCTGTCCTTCAACATTTTCTTCTCCCATATCCCCTACATCACCACCCACTCTCAACTTCATTTATGTATTCCATTATGATCACTCCAAAATATTCAAATTGTAATTATTGAACTCTCATAAGAGTTCAATCCTGTATTTTTTATTGCCCATTTTTCTCTTGACCATTTCATTGCCTTTACTGGCATCTCAAATTCCACATTTTCAGAACAATAAATAGCCTCTCCTATCTTCCCTATCTTTGTCACTGTCACATTTTGATGGCATGTTGGATGATAATAATTATCTAATATAACTTTGCCTTCCAAGCCTGATGTTGAGAATTTCTAAAGTCAACCTTTAGTCTCTAGATCCAATGGTATGCCCAGTTCAGGACAAGATAAGTGCTTCAAAATAATTAAATATTTAATTGGATTCTTCATTTCAATATGTGTATAACTTCATCATTAATTCTCATCAGAGCAGTCTGGGGAAGAAAAAACAAAAAGAGCATTTAAAAAAAGAAACAGCTTTTTCAAGACTTACACGTTAAGTCACAGTAAAACATGACATAGTCCCTGGCATGATCAGGCAGCAAGGTTGCTTTTTTTCCACTAATGCAGTGCTATGCAGATTATGAGATTCTCTGCAGCTCTACTAGGGACATATGTCTTCCCCCCTTGTCTCGAAAGATTCTCAGAAACATGTCAGGATTCTTGTTTTTTTAGACACCATAATTGCAGTCTCAGAGATGCCTTGATCAGATCCTTTGTGTCAGCTTTTCCTCAACTTATCAAAAATTTAATAGGATAATAGACTTATAGTCAATGAAATCTTAGAAATTCCATTCAAGCATTTTTTGAAGGAACAATTCTTCATAGAAAATGTTTTTTTTTCTATCTGGAAAAGGTCTGCTATGTAATAATAGCCAATATTTTTAGAATGCTTTCTACTTTTCAAAGTACTTGTAGATATGCTAATTCTCCACAACTTTGTGAAGTTGCGAGGATTTTTTTTTCCCATTTATTTTATTACTATATTATTTTTTCCCCAATTTAAAGATGAGGAAACTAAGATTCAAAGATTTTCCCAGTGTCATACAATTAGTAAATAACAGAGGGAGATTTGAACCCAGGTCTTCTGATTCTAAATGTAGCTGTTTAAATCACAGCTAGTCACTAAATTTGTCTACTTTTTTTTCTTCAAATTATCTCTCCTATTGGTCCCTTTTTTCTCTATGCCCACAGTTAACACCCCCATCTAGATTCTCATCACCTCATCTAAATTATCATAAAATCCACTTAACTGGTTCTTCAGACTCAAACAATTGTTTCAACAGCATGCTATTTCCTACCATATTAAATGTGATATTTATAAAGTTAATACAGCTCCTGCCACATAAGTGCTTAATAAATGTTTGCCCTCCTCCTCACCCCTAAAAAAGACTCTACTCCTTAAATTAAAACAAAATGAAACAAAACAAAACATTGTGACCTAGGAAGGGTATGTGATTTGCCAAAGCTTTCCTAACTAATCAGTGTTACACCATGAGAATCTAGGTTTTATGAGAATCTTGATGCTTCTATATCCAGATCAAGTCTTACCTTCTCCATTAACCTTCCCTTGATTACTCTACTCTCTATATGCAGCTCTGCTTGGTTTCAACTCCAAGGAACAAGATGCTTTTCCCTGTATAAAGAGATTTTCTCTAATCTCATCACCATTTTGGCTAATTTAGTTTTGGAGTTCAGATACCTTCCCACCTCCCTCTGCCTCTTCTCCCTTCTAATGGGAGGGCTGTAGGGTAGAGTACTAAATTCCTCCCAAAATTTTCCTTTATAGAGGGCAGAAATTGAAATTCCATCTCACTCCACCTTCCACCTGTAGCTTTGTTTGCTTTTAATTCCATGCAATAAAATACCCCTAAGCCAGATAACCCTTGTTGCCTCCTCTTTTTGCATATTGTCTTCACCCATTACACTATAAGCTCTTTAAGGGTAGGCAGTAACTGTCTTTCTTTTTCTTATTTGTATCCCCAGTACTTAGTGCAGAGCCTGGCACATAGCAGCTACTTTATGAATGTTTATTGAATTGAATTGGATTACCCTATATCTCAATAATCTGATAAAATCATAACATCTTACTCTTGGAAAGGATTTTATAAGTTATCTAATTACAATTCTAACTCTATGCAACAATCCCTTTATACAGTATCTCTGACACATGATCAATCAACTGTTTTCTTTTTATTTTTTTAATGTATCCTTGAGAAGGAACTCACTATCAATAGGGTGTCTCTCCATTGATGGACAGATCTACTGTTAAACAATTCTTTTCTATACTGTGCTGAAACATGCCTGAGTCATTTATATCTATCAGTGGAGCTTCAGCTTCTGGAACTTGCAATTCTCCTTGACATGACAAACTTTCAAATATTATATGACAGCTATTGTGTCTCTCTTTAGTTTTCTTTTCCATAAACTAAATACTTGAAGTTTTTATGTAGTATAATGTCCAGACCCCTTACCAGACTGTTTGCCCTTCAATAGACACTTTAGATTATTAATGTCCTACTTAAAATGTGTTTCCTAGAGTTGTGTATAATGTTTCATATAGGGTGTATTCACCACAGAGTGCAATGGTCCTATTAATTACCATGATCTATACACTTTAATTTTATGAATGGATCTATTAACAAAACTTCTGTTAATTAATTAGACATTGATGGAGACAGAGATATAAAAAATACTTATGTCTTATGGATGTAGGAGCAGAGGTTGTAGGTCACTATAAATTAATATGGTGCCAACAAGAGAAAAAAAGATCCATGCTACCTCAATGGATTACTTTGGGTATTAGCCCAAGTATTCCATAACAATATCTATATTAGGACTCTTGCATATTCATTTGTAATACTATATAACAATTAAACTTGGATCTTTTCATCCAGGGCACATTCTAGGAAAGCAGAAATAGAAACAGTTTTGTTCCTAAGAAGAGAAAAGCTAGATGTTTTGAGGGAGGAGAGAATGTGTGTTGGAGTAAGTAAAATGTCACAACATAATAGGGGTTTATATGCTTGTAGAAGGATTAATCTACCAGGAAGCAGATTGGTGAGGGAAATTACTCAAACTAACATTACATACTATATATACCCCAATGGAAAGGCAGTGTGGAGTAGTAAAAGAAAAACCTGGGCTTCAATTCAGGAAGAGCTGGGTTCAAATTCCACAATTACTAGCTATGTTACCACAGGTAAGACATTTCATTTTAATGTCCTTCTCTCCCTCCATCATTCTCCTGGTCTTGAATTTATTACTTTTATCTCTAAGGGAAAAAAATGCTATAGAGAAAAGAAGGAAGACCAAGGGGAAAGAGAAGTCTTTACTATGGCACTGAAGTACGTGTGTGTGTGTGTGTGTGTGTGAGTAAAGTTTGTTTCATTAATAAAATTTTGTGTTCTTTGTTCAGTTAAATGTTGATGAGATTTGACATGCAAATTCCCTTAGGGTTTGAGTAGTATAATATTTATCATTATATTTCCTTGTGATAATTAAATTTTCTTGTTTATTTCTTTTATTTCTAGAGTTTATCATGTTCTTAATAGACTGTTCAGAATTGAAGACTACACATCATATATGTTCTAACATATAGATGAAGTTAGAACATAGTAGGACTTCCATTGGTCATTTCTTCTCAATATCACCCAAGTTCATATTAGCTTTTTTTGTTGTTTTTTTGCTTAAAACACACACTGACATTTTGAATTTTTAGTCTATTAGTTGATATATGTCAGAGGAAAGGTTTTAAACTAAAGTCTTAGCTATAAGATCAGATTTCCATAATTTATACAATGCTATTTCTTGAATTATAGTGTAGATGCTTAGTTAGCATTTGTTGAATAAGAAAATATTTATTATTCTTTCCCTGAACGTAACTCAATTAAGCTTATTTTTTGTTTTGTTTTGTATGTGTGCGCGTGTATGTGTGTTTGTGTGTGTGTGTGTCTCTTGAGGGAGTTTCCCCTCTCTACATCTATGGCATTTGAGAGAGGAAAAAAAATTCCTTTTCCCTTCTATATTGAGTGTCTTTGACTTTCCTCTTTAATAATGTATGTATCATGCTTGCCTCAGAGTTCCTCTCTGGGAATTAGAGATCTTGGGATTCTCAAATATGTTTCTGTATTGAAAGCTTTACAATGAATGATAAATTTAATACCTTAACTGTACAGGAGACAAGATGAATCACAATACAGTATGATCGTTTCATTACAATATTCATAGGATTCCTCCCTTCTGCTCTATCACTGTTGCTGTGTACCATATACTAAGTGGAGAAACCCAGGTTGTTGATAAAGTCTGTGAATTTATGACAGATTAACTCATACTGTTTGTCCATGTTGAGTTTATTCAGAGCTGCTACTCTCAGAATGGACAAATGTATTCATTCCATTCTGGACAGATCCCAGACGCAATCATTTTACATTTTGTAAATAATTCTTTAGACTAACAGCAGCATGAGACTAAACTGTTTTTCCATGGGATATTGAGCTGCTTTGCAGGCCAGAACAGTTCCACGTCAGAGTCAATCATGAGTCTAAAGGGATCATTTCATAGCTGTAACATTTTTAAAAAAAAAAAACAATATTTCTACTCATGTATTTTAGAGGTATAAAAAAGCATAGAGATTATTTAGTCTAAATTCCTCATTTTTACAGGGCAGGTAATTGATTGCCAGAGAAAGAGAGCTGCTAATTCAATGCCACACAGATCATAAGAGACTGAGTCAGTCAACACCAGAAAGGGGCTGTCATTTGTTCAAGGTCACAAAGTTAAGACTTAGACCCAGGTTGTTTTGCTTCACTTAACCAGTATTTATTCAATTGTAATTGTATCACTATAATCCCCCAAAACATAAATACACACACACACAATCTGGGATCTGGTCATTAAAGTTAGTGATGATTAAAAAAAAATCAATTTTCCTCCTAGACTTCTCTTACCCACATTTCATCCTAGAGTCTCTTTCTGAAGAAGCATTTTTGTAACCAAAACCTGAGTTGAGGTTGGGGATGGGATTTTCAAGAGTTGTCTTTTCACTCTTTTCCCTAGGACAATAAATATGTAAAAAGAGATGAAAAGAATAAGTAGATGGAATACAATACGAAATTCAAGGCAGTGGACAGCAGCTTTATCAGAATCAAAAGGAGAAAATAGAAAGGTAAAACTTTTTGTTTGTTTCGTTTTAAGGTATTCTGCCTATCTGGTTGCCCCCTCTAAAAAGTCACTTAAATTATGTATAATTTTTTTTTCTTTCTTTTGACATACTAGTTACATCACAAAAAACAAAGCACTCCCCCCACCCCTAGTGCCTTCCCATAAAAACAGGGAAATCATCTAGAATATAATTACAATCCTGTTTCACTTTTGTAGTTTATAATTTAACTGAAAGGATGTAGGTACTTTTTATAATTTTGTACTAATACTATCCATTGAATTTGATTTTAATTTTATTTCCAGTTAGTGTTGAATTCATTTACCTTGTCAGTTACTGTAAATCTTGTGTTGCTTTTTGTCATGCTGTTGTCTTCATAAAGCACCAGTTCATGTAAGTCTTCCATATTCTCCTGAAATTCTTCATACTCTTTGTTTCTTATGACTCATAAATATTCATTAAATTCACACACTATAATTTGTTCAATTATTCACCAGTTCATGGGCAAAAAATTTATTCCCAGATTTTTGCTATGATGCCATGAATATTTTGATATATGTAAGATCTTTTTTTTCCATCAATTAACTCCTTTGGGCAGAAACCTGATAGCGGGACCATAAATTAAAAGAATATGTACAATTGCATAATTTTTTTTGCAATTATAATGTCAAATTATTTTTCATAATATTTGGACTAATTACATTCATTCCATGAGTGAACTGGAGTTCTTGTCCTTCCACAACTCCTCCAAAATAATTTTTTTCATCTTTTATAATTTCTACTATTTTGATGGTTGGTAAAAGATACTTTAGAGTTCTTTGACTTTGCATTTCTCTGATCATTATTGATTTTGGAAATTTTTCATATTGTTGTTGATAGTTTTCATTTCTACATTTAAACTTTGTCCATTGCCACTAATGTCTCAGCTGCTGGTGAAATAATCATTCTCAAAGTTTTCACTTTATTATTTTTTTTTATCAATTCCCTACAGATTCTAAATATCAGGCTATCATCACAGCAATTTGATACCGGGGTGTTTTCATAAGTTATGTAAATTTTTATCATAAGAATAGTTTGATTTTGTTTATGATTGTCCTTTCAAAAATACATACACATATTTGTAGGTATATGTATATACACACATACATATAGTGCATTTTGTTCTTCAGAGTATCTTTTTCCCTGAGTGTGATTAGAATTTCTCTTCCTATTTGAAAGATAAGACATGTGTATTTCCATTCATCTTATTTTTTTTGTGGTGTACCTTGTGTACTTGTGTGCATGCATATGGCCATGTGTACAATTTCCAATTTGTCCCTTCATTCATTTAACAGGCATTTATTAAGCATTTGTAATACCATATACCATGTATCATGATAGTCCAGAGATACAAATACCAAAACAAAGTCCTTTCTGTCTTTAAGGAGTTACATCATCCTGGGGGGCCTAGTGCATAGTAGGTACCTAATGAATGTTTATTAATTGATTGGGCGAATAGATGGCACACAGATTAGCTGATACAAAATAAATATCAAGTAACTTTTAGGAAAATGGGAGAAAATAACTGGGAAGATCAGGAAAGGTCTTTCATATGAGATGGAATGAGCTAATTTTGAACAAAGCTAGGATTTTTAAGAGACAGATGTGAGGAAAGAATGCATTCTAGTCCTATGCAAATGCAAAAAGACTACAGATACAACATCATCTACAGGGAACAGGAGGTAGGCCAATTTAGCTGCTGTGTAGATTGAAAGAGGAGAACATGAAATCACTATATAAAGGTTGGAGCCAGACTCTGAGGACTTAAAATGAGAGGGGAGGAGTGGGTATTTTATTCTAGAGGGAATAGAAAGTCACTGAAGCACATTGAACTAGAGACCAATGCTCTAGGAATATTAATTTGGTTATTGTATGAAGAATGGAGTGGAGAGAGACTGGAGAAAAAAAGGGATCAATGGGGGGGATAGTATGATAGCATGGATTAGAGGTGGTGATATATCAGCTAGAATGATGGTCATATAAGTAAAGAGAAGGGAACACATGTGAGACATTCTACGTAGGAACACCTGGAAAGATTTCATTGATTAGATATAGATGGTGAGAGAAAAGGAAGGCTCCCATTACTTACTTGTTCCCTTCCTTCTCCTCTGCCATCAAGATCAGGCACCCCTGGGAGCTTTTTCTGAAAAACACCAAGAATGGCCAAACTTCTGTGAAATCCCTAGATCAAAAGCTGCCCTAGTCCTTTGTGCTGCCTGCAACAGGGAATGCTGTTGTGATATCGAAAAAATAAAAATAAAAAGCTTGTTAACTGCCATCCCCCCAGTGCTGACTGAACACAACCCCTTGAAGTGCAGTGAAGGCTCAGAATTGAAGGATATGGAATACATGACCCTAAATGAGCAACATTTGGTGACTCGAGTCAATCTGATCTGTAAAGCTCATTGAGCCACACTACCAGCCTTGGCATCAGATGACACACATACAGACTTTGAAAGTGCCCTGACCACATAAGAAGTTGATCTAAACCTATTTTCCACTAACCTGCATTCTAATTTTCCATATCTTCTATCTCTTTTTTAGTTTTGACAATGACAATAAGATAATGTGGGAAACAAGGCAAAATCATTCTCGCTTATCGTTATCTCTCTTGATATTTTGAACCTTTTGCACTTGTACATAGTGTTACTAATTATTTTTTAATTCTATAAATCATTCTCATTGACAAAATGTTTAGCATAGCAGACCATCTTTATGATTATCTTATGAATCTAATTTGCTTATAATGAATAATGGTAGATATATTTGTATAGTACCTTCTTTAATATTACATGTAAATTTGGGCCATCAATATCCATTAGTGATATGTCTATAGTTCCCTTTCTCTCTTTCTGCTTTATACCTTCTTAATTAGATATCAGAATCAAATTTTTTCTTATTCAAGGGTTTTAGTAAATTATCTTCATCTCCATTTTTGACAACAGTTTATGTCAAACAAGGAATCTTTAAGTTTAATATAATTCACTTATAAATCAGTCTGGTCCAAGAAACTCCCTTGCTATCTCACCCCTCTCTTTTGGAAATTCATTTCTTGCTTGCCTGATTTCTCTTTCAGAGATGAAATTGTTTGAGAATTTAATCTACCATTTTGTTAACTCAGATATTTAAAATATTGTAGAAAAGCATCTATTTTGTTTAAAATCTACATTTTACTGATGTACTTTTTTGTAATAAGAGAAAAAAAACAGCATAAATGATTAAGGATAGCTGACCATGGATTTGGAATTCTCCAAGTTCAAATCCTTCTTCCAAAATCATTGCATAGTGGTAAAGGAACCAATAAAGAACCAGAAAGATACAAAGGGGAGATGAAGTAAAGGCTTGTCTCAGCAATGCAATATTCACAATGCCTATGGAAATTACAGATAAGCTGATGTAATTATCCATCACAAAATATATCAGGCTTGCTATATGGGGGAATAAGCTAGAAAATTTATTAAAATACCAAAAGACTGAGTCCCAAAACCAGAAAGTGAAAGCCATCAGAGTAGTTATGAAATTGGCACAGGTAGATAAAGTAGAAAGCACCCACATTCTCAAGCCTTTAAAACAGAACAGGCTGCCTCAGGCAAAGGTCCTCCTCTCCCCACTCACAGCAACCACCCAGTGTCCAGGAAGCGTGCTCCCAGCAGCTCTGGCCCCTGGCAGTCCTCAACAGGAGTCCTTAGCAGAAATTCTGGCTGACTCAAAAAGGGCTTCGCGCTGCTGCTGCCGCTGCCTCTGCTAGCCACCGCAGGAACTCCAGCTTGGCTTCTGCTTCCTCTTGCTCCGCCTTTTCCTGCTAAGTCAGCAAGTCCAATGGGGCATGGAAGATCTTTAAATACCATAACCCTTACAAGGCTTTAAAAACCAAACAGTGATTTTTATAATTTATGTTGAAGGCAATAGATAGCCACTGGATATGGATGAGTAGTCAGTCAAAGGGCATCACTGTCAGATAGCCTATAGGAAGAACACTTGTATAACTGAGAAGAGCTAGATCTGTAGTCATAGATTCTGGGCCTGAATACAGGACATGCCACATAATACCTGTGACCCCAAACAAAGCACTGTACTTCAACTGACTATCAGCAAAAGGGAGGGATTGAGTTAGACAATCCCAAAACAAATGTCCCCTCCATGAAACTATTAGGTTCTTTCTTTCTACTCTGCACTCCTTTCTTTATCTACCAGGGGTGGGGAACCTAGGGACTGGAAGTTACATGTGGCCTTCTAGATCTTTGGGTGTGACCTTTTGACTGAGTCCAAGTTTTACAGAACAAATCCTTTTATCAAGGGGATTCTTCCTGTGAAGTTTGGATTCAGTCAAAGGGCTGCACTTGAGGACCTAGAGGGTCATATATAGCCTCAAGGCCACAGGTCCCCCCCCAATAGTCTATTCCTATATGATGCCCCTTAATGAAATTTGTCCATAGATATGCTCTCTTTCTTTTCTTAGCCGTCAGGTAATGTAAGGGTTCTAAAAAGCAAAAAAAAAAATCTAGTCGACACCTTTATCCAGAGAGATTCAGCATGCCTTCTGATCTCTCTACCTTTTTGCTTTCTCAATGATTCCCTATTAATAAAAATACAAATTAAATTATTTCAATTTTTTCCTCCTTAGATACTCTAGGAAATTTTTTATCTCATTCCTCTTCATGACCTTTGACTCTCAATATTTTCTATTTGTTATCTCAACCTCAAACAATGTAAAATATGTATAAGATACTATGTCTCATCTTAGCAACATGTAATTATAACTTTATCTTAGTCTTTTCATGAAATATAGACTTATTTTCCTTTCTTAAAGTTATTTTTAAAATGAATTTGTATGTCAAATTCCCTTCTCAACTCTTATGTCTTCTATTGTAATGATTCAAATCCTTCCTCATGTGGAAAAAAAAGGTTTACTTTTTTTTTAATTTATAATTCATTTACTGGTTTATTTTCCATTTATAGTTATCTCAGGTATCTAGGTAGCACAGTGGATAGAGAATCAGGCCTGGAATCAAGAGGAAATGAGTTTAAATCCAGTCTCAGACACTTACTAGCTGTGTGGCTCTGGGCAAGTCACTTCACCCTGTTTGCCTTAGTTTCCTCATCTTTAAAATGAGATGGAGAAGGAAATGACAAACCACTTCATCTTTTTGTCAAGAAAACCCAAAGGGATCACAAAGAGTCTCAAGAATAAAATTACTGAACAACAATAGACTTTTTACTTGGGTACATAATATCTTCTTTGCTAGATCTCCATCTAGGTCATGCTGGACATTGATGCTCCATAAGTCTATTTCTTGAACCTTCTTGTTTACTTCATGTATACTATTTCACTTGGTGATCTCATTGGTTCCAAAGGAATCAATCAATATGTCTATGCAGATAATTCTCAAATCTATTTCTACAAACTTAATTTCTTCCCCAATGTCCAGTCTTATAGTTCCACCTCCCTTTTGGACATCTCTAATTGGATGTCTCATAGACATCTCAAAACTCAAAATAGCCAAAACTGAACTCATTTTCACTTCCCCTACCTCTTCTTTTCCTAGCTTTCCCATTACTGTCAAAGGTACTATAATTCTCTTACCCAGGCTTGCAAACTAGGTTTCGTCCTCAAGTCCTCATTTTCTTTCATCATATTCAATTAGTTACCTTGTCCTGCAATGTCTGTCTTTTTACCATCTTTCATATATTCCCACTTCTCTCATCATGGTGATCTTCCTAAATCTCAATCTGACCAAGACATCCCTCTATCTAATCAAATCCTGTGGCTATCAATTTTTCCAAGATCAAATATAACATCCTCTGAACTTTTAAAAGTCTTTATAAACTTGTCCCTCCTATCTTTCCACTCTTTGTACCTTACATCCCTTCTCTTCCCCTCTGCCCCACCACCAATTACTCTATTATCCAGTGATACTGGCCCCTTTCCTATTTTTGCACAAGAACCTCCATCTCCTGACTAACAAAGTCCTGAAGAATTTCCCCAAAGAAAATTCCACTTCCTGTTCCTTGCCTGAAACTCTTTCCTTCCCGTCATCATTTCTTCCTGGGTTCTGATTTCCTTCAAATCACAGCTGAAATTCCATCTTTTTCAAGAAACCTTTTATACACCTTCTAATATTATTGCCCACTCTATGAGACTATTTCTAACTTACACTGAATATATAGCTTGTCCCAAAAGTTGTGGTGCAGTTTAAAATTACTAATACTTAAAACTTTAGTAGGTTAAAGTTTTAGTAGCTTAAAACTGCATTAAGATTTTTGAGACACATTGTATCTGATTTTTATTTCTTCGCAAATAGAAAGTGAGCTCCTTGAGAGCAGTTATATTTTTTTCCTTTCTTTGGATACCTAACACTTAGAATAGCACCATTATCACTTTCTCTTTTTTTGTGATATGGACATTATTTGCATTACTTCATATTTATAATTAACAAAACTTTGTTTGCCTTCTCAGTGAGTGGGACAGGAGTGGGAGCGAGTGAGAGGATTTTGAAGTTAAAATATAAAAGAAAAAAATGTTTAAAATGAAGAAAAAAATAAACCAACAGAGTGAAAAAAAGAGAGAAACTATTGTTGACTGATATTAAATAACTAAGTACAACAAAATGGAAATGCATTTCACCTTTAACATGATTTTATGAGCCTCTTTCAATAGTAGAGATGATTATGCTTATAATGATACCATATGGTGTTTGTCTTCAGGCCTTAAAATTCAAGTTCACAGATGTCATTTTTAAAACTACAAGATTTAGATGCAGGTGGCTAATTATTGATCAGAAAAGTTGTCCATTATGGGAGGGGGGAACATTATCTTTTCTTGAGGCTTAAAAAGAAAGCATAATAGAATTTAAAAATGTAAATGTCTGCTTCTTACAGAGTAGTTCCAGGATGAAGGTTTCTTTATAGCTCTCATTCATGAAAATTTTGATCCTATTACTTTAAATCCAGAGTTAGCTTTATTATAATCAGGAAGCACTTGGAGTTGATATGTGTTTTCATTATAAGAATTTGTATTCATCTTCCAATTTTTCAAAATAAATGCAGTACTTTGTAACTAGGTATTTAGCATTAATACCCACAGGGAAGTAGAGAGAATCATCCACCAAAATAGTATTCTACTTTGCCAGTTCTACCTACTATTTCCCTAGAGATATATGCCCAGAAGATTGCAGACCTACAAATGATTCACCTTTGCAGCATATTTTTCTCCTAAACTATAGGTATAATTCTGTTTCTGAGGCCTATGAATATATTAGTGTGAAAAAGATTTTTTTTAAAAAAGCTCTACTATGGCATTCAGAATATTTCATATTCATTTCATTCTGATATAGATTCCAAGAAATACTATGTGGAAGTCCTTGATATACCCTGACCATTCCTTAACTTCCCTATGTATTTCTTTTTCATGGAAGATGGCTCTGGAAACTGAAGAGATTGTTTTAAAAGTCACTAAAATGGAAATATGATGGCATAGTGTTGCCCAGTTGGAGAACAAATAAATGTATTCTTAACCAATAAAGATACGGGAATATATGGAGATAAATCAAAGGAAGTGATTCTTTATGACTGCAGGCAGATAGGAAGTAAAACAAAACTGAAAAAGTTTTGCCAACAAGAACAGGAGAGTGCTAGAAAAAATGAGGGAATTTGTGGAATGTAGAACTAGCTAGCTCTCAAATGAGAAAACAACAACACAGCTAGACTAAGTGGATGATCAATAGCATACTATTCAAGATATGAATCATGCATCCCATTCTTGATATAATATCTATCTTGCAATGAGACAAAGAGCTTGGAAGAGAAGAACAAAACACACACATACACACATAAATGTGTATATATACATATACTTGTTGATACATGTGCATATATATATATGCACACATACATATAAACATATTTATACATAGAATGTATATTATGTGCATATAGATGTTTGTGCATATATACACACATACACACACGTGTGTGTGTGTGTGTGGCAAAATCATACCTTCCATGCTTATTTTGCTGATGAGTAATGTGAAGCATTATCAGAGACTAAGTGGCTTGCCTTTGGTCATGACGCCAATACATGTTAGGTATAGGTTTTGAAACTAGGTCTTCCTCATGTGCCCTTTCCACTACAGATCCTGTTTCTTGGGGAAAAAAATAGTAAGATCAGCAACAAAGGATAATAAAATGAGGTCCCAAAACATATATGTACCTTTTCCCTGTAATTATGTTATTTCCTTTTTATACATATCCCCAAATGACAGCACTATCATAGATGGTAGAATCATGATTACCTTTAAAAAGTATGTCTACATTAGACCAATAATTCTGTTGCTTAACTGTTTGACTACATATGGGACAGCTAGGTGATATAGTCGATAGAGTGCCAGGCCTGGGGTAATGAAGACTCATCATCCTAATTCAAATTTGGCCCCAGACTCTTTCTAGTTGTGTGATCCTGGGCAAATCACTTAACTCTGTTTGCCCCAGTTTCCTCAACTATAAAATGAGCCAGTGAAGGAAATGACAAATAACTCCAGTATCTTTGCCAAGAAAACTCCAAATGGGGTCACAAAGAGTTGGTTATGATTGAATTACTTAACACATATATAGTATAGCCATGAAGCTATTAATTGGTTGATGTGTTTATAAGATGGAAACTAGAGTAAGTAATGGTGAATGATTACAGTATAGCAATGGTTCTTTAAAAACAGAGTCAGGAGTACCATAGCTTAGAATGATCTAAGGATCTGAGAGGAGGAAGGAGAAAGTTAAGGGAAACAAAAAGTATTTGTTTTTTTTGTTTATTTTTTGAATCTGAAGGAGGGGAGATTTCAAATATCTGTTTTGATTATGTTATGTCATGACAGATGATAAAAGTAACTCTTACATGCCATTCGTGCAAGAAAAGGATGGAGCTAAGTCCAGGAGCATTATTGAGTCAACAGGCAATATAGAAAGAAGTCAAAGATTAAAGTGGTTCCAGCTCTTGGTCCAGATGACTGTTCAAGTCCACGATTGCAGAAAAGGGCAGAGAGGAGGACCAGAAATCATTTACCATCATTTAGAACAAGCCAAAAAAATTCTCCAAGTAACAAGAGAGAAAGAATCCAAGTGCCAAAAAATGTTAGTGACCATCATAAAGATTATGGCTGCAACTACCTTCAAAGAAATTAAATCTTGGAAATATGATGTTCTAAAATACAAAAGATAAAAACCTGCAATGGCCGACTTACCCTATAAGTCCCCATATAATTCCACAAGTGGAGGGGAGGGGAGGGAGAAGAGGGATTCATAATAATTGTTAGCATTTATATAGTACTTTAAGACTTGCAAAGCACTTTGCTAAAATCATCTAATTTTAAGCTGACAACAGTGCTGCAAAGTAGGTGCTAATATCATCCTCATTTTGCCAGTGAGTAAACTGAGGCAGACAGATAGCGATTATCTTCAGCAGGATTTGAAATCAGGTTTTCCTACTTAACTCCAAGTCTAGCATTCTCTCCACTGTGCTATCTGTTTCATTAGACTAGTTGTAGTGCCAGATGGCAGACTCTAGAGCCAATGAAGAAAGCTACAAAGAGGTTAATTTAGGCCAGAAGATAGGGAAATGAAAAGAATAACAAAATTTCAAGCAGTTAGAGAAATTCATAAATAGAAGAGCATTATGTTAGGAGGTAATGGGTCTTCCTTTATTAGAGATTTTCAAGCAGTGAGTACATGAGTGACTACTTGTCATGTATTTTATAATGGAGATTTCTTTTCAGGTATGGTCTGGACCAGTTGTCCGATTAGACCCCTTTAAACTAAAAAGATTTTGTGCTTCTCTATGAAGAAAGTGGCATTAGGCCTCTTCAATTATGACTAATTGATATAGTTCCAGGAACACTATAAATCACAATAAGAAGGGGCAGCCAGGCAGCACAGCGAGTAAGAGCACCGGCTCCAGTGTCAGAACGACCGGGAGATCGAATCCCGGGCTCGGACACTCAGCACCACACCCAGAAATAACTGGCCGTGTAACCTTGAGCAAGTTACTTAACCCTGATTGCTTAAAAAAAAAAAAAAAAAAAAAGATAAAAAAAATCACAATAAGAAAAGATACATAAATTTAGATTGAGAGCTTTCTGAGAGTAGGGCCTATGTCCTGTCTCCTTTTGTATCCTCAGTGCCAGGCATACAGTAGGCTTTTAATAAATGCTGGTTGATTGATTGATTGATTGATTGAAATTGATGGAACTATCGTAGGCCAAAAAAAAAAAAGAGTGAAATTTAGCTGTTATGTAACTGGATTAAAGAAGCAGCCTAGATAAGGCAGGATGGGACTGTTTTCTGATGCTCCTACCCTTCTCCCCTTAGGGGAATGAGTCCTCTATCTGTGACCAATAGCCATTCTATTAAATCCACTATACCTAGCATAAAGGACAAAATGTGTGAAAATATAGACTTGATAGTTTCAATTTCACCCAAAATTTCTAGGGAAGATCTTGAAAGTATCAGGAAAACAATGTGAAAAGGAAAATAAAAAGGGCCACCATTCACAAGCAATCAGAAATGCAATGGAGAAAAAGACTAGTACAATGAGAGTAGAACAAAATCACTTTTTTCTAACCAACTTCTCCCTAATTCTCTTGTCTTTGTATTTTATACACTATAGCTAACATTTGTATAGTATCAGTATATATTTAAGTTTCAAAATATCTCACAACATACTAATATTAATTAATGAATGAAAGACAAAGTATACCCTATTCTACACACACTTTTATTTTTTATCAGTGATTTACAAGCAATTTCAATGTGTCAGACTGGCAGATGGCAAGAGCTTCCTAACTATTAGAACTCTTCAGAAGTGAATGTGTTTGTTCATCATGAGATAGTGAATCCTTCCTTTCACTCCTCTCTCATGTTGAAGGTCCTTCAATTTGTTTTAAATCTGTGTGCTTAACAAACATGCTTGGTGTCTATTTTATTTTATTGCATTTTGGAGGGAGGAAGGCAGGGCAATTGGGGATAAGTGACTTTCCCACGGTCACACAGCTAGTAAATGTTAAGTGTCTGAGGCTGGATTTGAGCTCAGGTCCTCCTGATTCCAGGGCCGGTGCTCTATTCTCTGCACCACCCAGGTGCCCCTTGATGACTATTTTAAAGGAGAAATTGATATGAGTATTATTGGGTACTATCTGCTAATATGCATTATTACCAAGGGTTAAAAAAGGCTTATATATATAGGAGAGATAGCTAAAGAAATTGTGTACATACAATATACATTTCTCCTAAAGGGATGTTTTGTGAATAATTCACTTTGGAACCTATGAAGCTCTCTGTGACTCAGATGATGCTGGAGCTGAAGCATTCCTAGTAGGTAAGCATGTGATTGAATTTTCCAAATGCCACCATCAAAAGAACTTAAAACAAACTCTGATTATTAAAGGCATAGGGTGGGGGGAGGGATATATTACACAGTTAAATAATATTGTTATTTCTTCTTTTTTTGTTTTTGCTTTTTGGAGGGCAATTGGGGTTAGGTGACTTGCCCAGGGTCACACAGCTAGTTTTTGTGTTGTGTCTGAAGTGGGATCAGAGCCCAGGTCCTCCTGACTCCAGGGCCTGTGCTCTATTCACTGTGCCACCTAGCTGCCCCTTTTGTTATTTCTTTAGGATTTGAGGTTTAGAGCTACAAAATATTTGAGAAACTTTAGTTCATCCCCTCCTCTCATTTTGCAAGGAAAATGAGGATCAGTTAAGTTAAATTACTTACCCAATGTCATTGACAGAAGCAGTCAGGTTTCAAACTAGACCTGATAAAGCCAGACCATATATAGACTCTGCCTAGAGACAAACTTTTAAATTTTAATTAAAGTTAAATTTTGTGTGTGAATATATTTACACCTTGGAAATCAGCAAATAATAAAAATCAAGATTTTATTTATTGTTTTGTTGAATGTCTAGACTTTTAAAAGTGCTGGAGAAAATAATAATAATTCAGATTAAAGTTAAAAGTATGCCATGCCTACCAAAGAATCAGCTATTAAATATTTACTACCACACCAGTGATTTAAACCCATCATCTGATCAGCTCCAAGTTTTCAAGAAAACAGACACCACAGACTGAGCTTTTGAATCTTTTTTTTTTTTTGATTCTAATTCTATGGTAGGTCTAACAGTCTCTTTTTTTGAGAATAGAAGAGAAAACATCTATCATCTAATTTTAATTTATCTTTTCTATTCTACCTCACACATTAACATGTTGAAAGATTCTAAAAGCAGTTAATTGGAGACCAGAAAGTATCCTCTATGCTTGCACTATATAGGAATTCTCTGATGGCTTGCATTTGAGAGCATGATGGGCAGATTTCTACAGAGTTGCTGACCCACTCCGCACCAGAGTTCTGAAAACAGCTTAGTGTATTGTCAGTGACAATATGAAAATCCATGATACTTTTGAACAAAGAGAAGCCCAGTTATTTTCACAAGAACATTGTATATTTATATTTATGATTCTCTGGAGTATATACTACTTTCCCCCCATTTTATATTACCCTATCTATCATATCATTATTTCAGAGCAAGAAAATAAACTATACCCAATTGTCCAATACAAAGCCATATTTTTATGGAAACTATCAGTTGACTAAAGTTTCCACAAAAGTAAAACTTAAGTGAATGTTATGTGAATAGTAAGTGCATGCATACACAAAAGTACATGAGGGTGTGTACATTGTGCACAGCCATGAACACACACACACACCTACTTATCAGCTAGGTCATCAATTCTGTTTCATGTGAAGTGAGACTCTCAGATGTATTTATCTGGATTTATTTGCATCTGTTTGATGCAGTGGTCTGAACAACTTAATTCTCAATTACATTCATGACATTGAGGACCATTCTAACATAAATAAATGCCTTCCTTACTATTCCATTACCAAATGACATACCTTCAATATGTAATACAATGGGGGAAGACTATGTGACCAGGGCAGATGTCCACAACAAAATAAAAGGATACTCTTGGACGTGAATTAAGGGTACATTGGTACTTCCCCAGTAAAAGCAATTCAATTTGTAATTATTGCATTTTTTTCTATCAATGTTTGTGTTGATTTAATGCCTAATCTATAATAGCTGCTTTGGGATACTTAGGGGCTTTCAGAGAAGAAGCAGTTTGGCCAATGGCATTAAATATAAAAGGCTCTTATTTCAACTCATTTAATTCAAATAAGCAAAGGATGTTTATGGAATATCTTGGGTCACCTACACAAATGGAGAGTGACCTAGGGGACCATAGTCACAGAAATGTCAGTGGTATAACTTGATCTCTGAAAAAGCAGGTTTCATTTGTGACTTGTAGTCAAGGCAGGATTAAAGGGTGGGGGGGTGAAGGGTAAGAGGTAGAGGCATGACTGATTAATCTTTACTTGAGAGTTAATGTACCATGAGAGACTACACAATGTATAAATCACTAATCTGATGTTAAGAATATCTGAGGTCAGAGGCAGCCAGGTAGCACAGCGAGTAAGAGCACCAGCCCCAGTGTCAGGATGACCTGGGGATCAAATCTGGGCTCAGATACTTAGCACCACACCCAGAAATAACTGGCCTTGTAACCTTGAGCAAGTTACTTAACCCCAAATGCTTTAAAAAAAAAAGAATATCTGAGGTCAAATCTTATCTTTGATATAAACTCATTATTTGACCCTAGAAAAGTCACTTCAGTCCTTTGAGCCTCACTTTCCTCATCTTTAAAATGAGATTTTTTGGTGGGTTAAATGATGTCACATATGTGAAACACTATATGATGGTCATTTATTAGGCTCCCCAGGTCAAAGCAAGAACAAGAGAATCAAAGGAATTGATGATGTGGTGAGGGTAAGAGGTTACCTTCCTGACATTTTAGCAGGTTATACCAGACTCCCGCCACTCTTCCTGTTTTGCTGCCAGAGCATCTGAATTGTATCACACAGCTGAGCTGTGCCCCGATTCAGGAGAAAGCCGAGTGGTTTAATAAGTGAGGAAAGAATTCACCTAGGATTTGTCTGTTCTTTTTCCTACCTCCAATGTCTGGATTAGCAAATTGAAATGGTGCACTCAACTTTCTAATTTGGAACATTTCAAATAAGGGAGGTGGAGGTTCCAGAATGAAATAATGTAAACTTCAGTAGATTAGAAAGACAGGACCCATGAAACCATAGCTTTACTTGTACTACTGAATTGTATGCAAATTTCCTGATGATGGTAGGCTTTTTAAAGATGGGACTAGGTCATTCACAGAAACATAGCTCTAGAAATGGAAAAGTCTCAAAATCCACGTAGTTCAGCCTCATTTAACAAGTAAAGAAAGCAAGGCCTACAGATACATTTAGATGGTACAAGAGATAAAGCACTGGACCCAAAGTCAGGAAGACCTGAGCTTAAATTTGGCCCCAAATACTTATTAGCATTATGACCCAGGGCAATTCATTTAACTTACAACTGCCTCAGTTTACCTATCTGTTAAATGGGGATAATTGCTTCTATGACCCAGGAGTGTTATAAGGATCAAGTGAAGTAATATTGTCTTGCTTTGCAAACTTTAAAGAGTTGCATAGATGATAATAATTATTATTATAATTGAGAAAGTAGGTGGAACAGTGCATAGAGTGCCAGTCCTGGAGTCAGGAAGACTCATTTTCCTGAGCTCAAATGTAGCTTAAGAAACCTATTAGCTGTGTGACCCTGGGCAAGTCACTTAATCCTATTTGCCTCAGTTTCCTCAGCTTTAAAATGACTAAGAGAAATGGCAAACCACTCCAATATCTTTCCCAAGAAAACCCCAAATGGGGTCATGAAGAGTCAGATCTCACTGTAATAATTGAACAATAACAAAATATTATTATCATTTTATGACAATATGATTATATGAATTGATAATGGTTATATAATTAGTAAATTGAAGAAGTAAAATTTGAAGCCAGATTCCCTGACTACAGAGAGCTCTTGCTTTCACCACTCTAATATTCGATGAAATTAAACTGATAGACGAACAAATTGTGTCTGATCAGCAAATCTTGAAGTAGATTTTCTAATTAACTCCCAATGAGAATTTCCTTCAGTACAAGATATACCTTAGCTAAAAACATTGACACATTTTGATTAAGATGTAAATAATAATTCAGAATTTCATAGTTGGGATCAATATTTTGGAGTGGCTAAGTAGTTCAGCAGATAGAGCGTTGGTCCTGGAGTCAGAAAGACTCATATTTCTGAGTTCAAATCGGCCTCAGACACTTACTGGATGTGTCACCCTGGACAAGTCACTTAACTGGGCTTGCCTCAATTTCCTCATCTATAAAATGAACTGGAGAAGGAAATGGCAAATCACTCCAGTATCTTTGCCAAAAAAATAAAAACCTCAAATTGGGTCATAGAGAGTCAGATATGACTGAACTGACTCAATAACAAAAACAGCATTTTGCCAAGTGGTAATAGTGAAATTAATAAAAAAGTATAAAAATGAATTCAAGGATATAAATCATGATAGTGTTACATAAAAATACAAAATTAAATAGGCATGAAAATCTGAGTCACATTCAATTACCATTTTTGGACATAGTTTACAACTGCTGAGACACAGAAGGTCTTCATGAATCTCTTTTTTCTCTCAAAGTTTTAACTGGTGTAGTAGAGAATTGACCTCAGAGTCAGGAAGACCTAAATTTAAGCCTTACCATTATCACCTTCTATATATGTGACTATGAATTAGCCATTTAACTCCTCAAGGTCCCACTCAACTTCTGAAGATTTTCAGTTAAAAGATTAATCTGACTTCCTAGTAGACATTTAGTAAGTATTTATTGATGGACTTATTACAATTGTATGCATGTTTGCTATAGATCCATTCTTAGAATATTTTTAATTGCACACAAGAAAATGTATGACAGTATAAACATATATATATATATATGTATTAGAATATATATATTCAAATATTAAAAAAAGTTAATAGACCACAGGTTAAGTCCTCCTATTTAAAGTAAGTGAACACTTTTTCTCTTTGTACAACTCAATATAGAGCAACAGCTGGGATTTGTTAGTCAAGTTTTTTTTTCTTTTTCCCCCCTTTTCTGTTTCTGTTTCCACACCTTTTTCCTTCCTTCCATTCATCCTCCTACTCTCCCTTACTCCTTCCTTTCTTTTTCTTGCTCTTTTCTCTCTTTTACTTTCTTCCTTTCTCTTTTCCTTCCTTCCTTTTCTTCCTTCTTTTCTTTCTTTCTTTTCCTTCCTTCCTTCCTTCCTTCTTTCTTTCCTTCTTTCTTTTTCTTTCTTTTTTCTTTCTTTTTCTTTCTTTCTTTCTTTCTTTCTTTCTTTCTTTCTTTCTTTCTTT
>NW_027187335.1:7132575-7243566 GCF_028583685.1 Petaurus breviceps papuanus | reverse complement strand
TTTCTTTCTTTCTTTCTTTCTTTCTTTCTTTCTTTCTTTCTTTCTTTTATAACAGTTAAAC
Source organism: Petaurus breviceps papuanus (assembly GCF_028583685.1). Taxonomy (NCBI): domain Eukaryota; kingdom Metazoa; phylum Chordata; class Mammalia; order Diprotodontia; family Petauridae; genus Petaurus; species Petaurus breviceps. The sequence continues at coordinate 7,243,505 of NW_027187335.1, read as the reverse complement.
AGCAACATAAATAACATTTATATGTGCTTTAAGGATTACAAAGCACTTTACATTGCACAAAGTCTGATGCATAGTAGATACTTAATAAATGTCTACTGACTTGACTTGATTTATTTCATTTGATTCTCACAACAAATTTAGAGGGTACTTTCTAGGATTATCCCCATTTTACAGATGAGGAAACTGAGACTTTGAGAGTTTATGTGCCTTTCCCAGGAGTACACAGCTAAGTAAGTGCATGGTACAGGATTTGATCATGAGTCTTCCTAACTCCAAATCTAGCATTCAAAGAAACAGAAACCCTCAATGTCAATTGAACCATCTGGGAAGGGATAACAAACATACAATGACAATGACAGTATCAACCTGGAATTGATTGTCAAACAAGAAAACTCTTTCTTTCTGGAGGTAGGAAGAGAAGGGACATGGTCAATTCAATGGCACCTCTAGGCTTGCTTCTGAGTCACCAGTATATATCTAGTCCTGTCCTAGTGAAATGATTCTCCTCAAAATAGAATATACTTATGATATATAAATTTCATATACACCACTGAATGTTAGCTTTTTGAGGGGCAGGGACTCTTCCACTGAGGGCTTTGTATATCCAGTGTTGGCACATAGTAGGAACTTAATAAATGCTGGCTGTTCAAATGAGTGAATTACTTTCACTAAAGTGGTCAAGTTCTTGATGCTGATCAGGTTATAGAGAAGAGGGTACAAGGGCCCAGGATACTTTTTTACTTCCCTCCTCCTCCCAACCACCCACTACTATTCTTATCTATACCAATGGGTATATTATATTTTTAATTGCTTGAGAGCAGAGACTGGTTTTTACCTTTGTTTGTATTCGCAGAAATGACTACAGTGACTATACATATTAGCATTTTAAAAATGCTAGTTTGACTGACTGACTGACATACATTATAGCCTTGCAAGAGAATCCTCAATTCAACAGTGCCGAATGTTTCTAATTAATTCTCTTTAACAAAAAGTGTAATTTTTGTAGGCTTCTGTTCTGTCTAATTTTAGGAAATTCCTTTAACCTTTTGCTTGAGCACATCATGTTATCAGTCTCTGAGAGTACTGAAATCTTGAACCTTTAGAGATAGATTAATTGGCTGTTTGGTTGTTGTCCATTGTTCTCAAAGATGATCAAAATGACCTCACTATATTGAGAGAGACACACAACTAAAATTACTCAGAGACAGAAAAAATCTTAGGGATCAACTACTTTAAAAAAACATTTTCTAAATGGAGAAATGGAGGCCCTGAAATGTAAAGTTATTGTACAGAAAATGGAACCACAGGATTAAAATCATAATTCCTTGACTATTTCTCCTTTCACTAGTTTTTAAAAATATCCATTTAATTTCTTTAATGTGCATTCTCCATTTTGGGAGAACTTAGAGCTATCATTATTAAGGAAACCTTAAGCATATCCCCAGTGGTAAGGTGGTGTACTAGCTAGATGATTTATTGGAGTCCTCTCTATTTCTGATATCTTTTTTTTTCTACCCTTAGACAAGAAGACACAGAATAGCTTGAGATGAGCTAACAGGATAGGAAATAGAAGCTGCCAAAGCTTGTCACACTTTGCTTCTACAAAAATGTCTGAATTTTGAACTATTCCTTTTTCTTCCTAAAATTTTATCTCAGAGGTTAAAGAAAAAAGTAGATAGCAAGGCTAACTGCTATGCCTGAAGTCTCACAATAAGCCAGAGGCAGAGTCAAAATGTGAATTCCAAGCTTTGGGTCGGCAGCCCTACAAATTAAGCTCAGAACCATGTGATGGCTGTTCAACTGAAGAAGACAATGAAGAAAAGATCTGTGTTGGGGGTAGATAGTAAAGGTGTTTGCAAAGGGCAGTTGAAGGGCATGTAGATGGCAAACAAAGCAGACTCTTTCCAGTTTTAACAAAAATATCACTGTTAGAGGCAGCTTGAAGTAATAGATGGAAAGAAACCCTTAAAGCCACACATATTGGATATGTGACCATGAGTAAGTAACAATATGTCAAAGATCAAATGCTTTCTGAGTAACCCTGGACAAGTTACCTAATCTGTGTCTGAGAATGAAGGAAGGGAGGAAAAGAAGGAAGAATGAAGAGAGGAAGGAAGGGAAGGAGAGAGGGAAAAATGAAGGGAGAGAGGGTCAGAAGAAACAAAGGAAGGGAGGTAGAAAAGAGGAAAATAAAGGTAGGAAAGAAGGAAGGAAGGAAGGGAGGAAGGAAGGGAGGGAGGGAGGAAGGAAGAAAGGAAGGAAGGAAGAAAGGAAGGAAGGAAGGAAGGAAGGAAGGAAGGAAGGAAGGAAGGAAGGAAGAAAGAAAGAAAGAAAGAAGGAAAGAAAGAAAGAAGGAAAGAAAGAAAGAAAGAAAGAAAGAAAGAAAGAAAGAAAGAAAGAAGGAGGGAGGAAGGGAGGAAGGAAGGGAGAGAGGGAGGAAGTGAGGAAGGGAGGAAAGAAATAAGCATTTAAGTGCCTACGAGGTACTAGGTATTATGCTAAGTGTTTTAAAAATAGCATTTCATTTGATCCTCATCAGAATCCTAGGAAGTAGGTGTTATTCCCATTTTACAGACTGAAGAAAGTATGGTCCAAAAAAGTTAAAGTTTTTGGCTAGGATTAAACAGCCAGAAAATACCTGAATCTGAATCTGAACTCAGATCTTTCTGACTCTAAGCCTAACCTTCTGTCAGCTATTATCCTTAGATACCTGTTTCCTTATCTGTCATATTGCCTAACTTTCAAGTTGTTGTGAGGATCAAATCTGATAACATATATAAATCACTTTGCAAACCTTAATGTGTTATACAAATGCTAGATTATTATTTTTTGTCCTCTGGACTATAAATTGCATGGAAGTTGCTGACTTGAACTGCTAGTTTCCTTGCCCTGCAAATCCTTACATCAATGACACTCTGGACCAAGGATTCAGTTTTTATCCTTTCTCTATGGCTAAGTTATTAGCTTCACAGTGGTTAAGGTGTCCAGGAAGAGCAAAATGCTCTAAAGCCTTTAAATACAATAGCATACAACACCAGTATGTCATATTTATATAAATAATGACATAATAGCTTAGAACTAAGGCTGGAAAGAAACTTAGAGGTTATTTGGTAGGCCCCAAAATTCATTTTACATATGAAGAAATAGAAATTCTCAGAGACTGAAAGAACCTGTTCACTGTCACACAGGTAATAAATAGCTATACTGAGAACAGAACCCAGGCATTTGACTCTACCTCCAGCAACTTTTTTTTCTAATTTTTACACCACAGTGTCTCTTTGGGTTATGTTACAACCACCCCAAACTTTATATTAGCTAAAATGTTAGAATCTACTTACTTCAGAAATAAGCATATTTGAAAATAAGACAGAAGTAATTGTATTATTGTATTTTCTCATGGTATGTTAAGTGAAAAGCTATAAAATATTCACGGCTGAAGTCCTGATCTTATTCTATAAAAAAGTTTAAATTGGTAGAAGCTCAAGTAAATTGATATTCAATTCTTCTCAGTTCTCTAGTAGAATCTAATTATTTTTCCCATGTGAAATCCAATGGAGATGACACTATGTAGCTCCCTATGGTGTGTCTAGGATATACATTATATGAGTGTGGTATAATCTATATGTATGTATGTGTGTTTATATGTATATATATATGTGTGTGTGTGTGTGTGTGTGTGTGTATATATATAACCATATTCTGACCATCAGAACACTATGTTAAGTCAATAGTTTAAAATGACAAATAGGAAATCAATTAGTTGGAGTCCTGTATACACTTCTAATGGCAAGGTTAATCTCTTATCATCCTAAGTGAGATGCTACACTTTTATTAAAGCTATCAGCGGCTATTAGTGAATAATTTTTTTTTTAATTTCACAGTTAAGGCCTATGTATATCCCACATCTTCCCATGCTGACCCATGAAAACAATGTTGGGGTTATACTTAGCTAAGAAATGACATTTCCATATAATAAAATAACAATACATTAATGTATCCAGAATCTCAACAATACTATTCGTTCTGTCCATGTCTGGATATCAAAGACTATCCATGTCCTTTTAGCCTAGGTGAGCTTTGCCTACATATTCCCACATTTGTACTCAGGGGATCCACCAAATGAGCTGAAAGCCTGCCTCCAATTCACTTAACACAAAAGCTGTTCATTTGCTATCTTTCTTCTTTCACTAGAAAAACTATTTCTTTGTACCAGCTGTCCTCTGTGGCTGGAATACTTTTCCTCTATGCCTCAGCCTCCTGACTTTCTTCAAGACTCAACTCAAATCCCATCTTATGTAAGAAAGGGAAGTTAAGTGGTAAGAGAACAGAGAACTGGACTTAGAGTAGGAGGACTGAAGTTCAAATCCAGTCTCAGACACTAAATAGATGTGTGACCTTGGCCAAATCACTTTATTCTGTTTGCCTCCATTCCCCATTTGTAAAATGAAGTGGAGAAGGAAATGACAAGCACCCCAGTATCTTTGCCAAGAAAACACAAAATGGGGTCATGGAGAGTCAGACACAACTAAAAAACAACTGAATGTCACTATTATTATTTCTGGTTCCTGTCTCATCTCATCCCACGACTATCAACAGCTTCCCTTTGAGACTACCCATATGTGTGCATATCTCTACATGCATAATTGTTTACATGTTATCACATGATGTGAGTTCCTGGAGAGCAGGGACTAAATTTTTACTTTTCTTTGTAATACTAGTTCCTAGTACAATGTATCCCACATAGCAAGTCCCTAATAAATGCTTGTTGACTGAATGCAATCACAAGTAGGATCCCCTTGTTTTATTGCTATACTTCTCTCTAAGAACTTTTCCACTACTTCTTTTGCATAAGCTTGGTTGATAATATGTTGGAGCCAAACACCACATTCCCTTGGTCTTTTGTATTACCCTCAACTTGAAGAGGTTTAAGTATTCCATAATACAGGAATTTGCTTTTGATCCATTGCAGTTATGGAGAGCATAGCTTTATGTTTCACTTTAGAAATGGAGCAGGAGTTGAGAATCTTACCAGTCTTGAGTGACTTTCTTTAAACAGGCTGTCTAAAATGCTCATATTGAAATTTCATTCAAATACAAGTACAATATTATTCATTGTTTAGTATCAATTTTAAAAGAGGTGTCATGCTTTCTCTATTGTATTTTTTTTTTATTTCGAAAACTATGGGGCTCTTTCATTGATTTGGACTAGAATGTTCAGCTGGTCTATGGTGGCTGAAAAAAATAATAGAAACTCATTTTTAGCCGTAATGCTGCTGTGTAGTCATTGGGTGCCTAAAGCAATGGTAAAGAACTTAGAGAAGATAGAACAGAGAAAATGAGAACCACCAGCTCAGCTGAGACAGCATCAAAGACTTTTGGCCACTTTGCAACTTAAAATGTGTCAATTTGTCCTAGTCATACTTGGAGGTATGAGAGCCCTTGATAAAATATATATATTGACTACAGTGTTTTTTTCTACAGGGCTGTTCATTCTTTCTTGTTTTCTCATCATCCATGTTCTTGTATATATCTACTCTTCAGCATTGGTATTATGACCTATATATGCTTAGGTGTATGTGAGAGAATCTCTTTGTCACTTGTGAGACTTTTCGTTTGATTCAATGCTTACTAACATTGAATGATAAAATAAAAAAGAAAAGTGGCTGGCATGAACTACGGATTTTAATAAACAGTGACCCATATTCACAATGTAGCTTGGACCTGAGATTCTTTTCATTCAAAAATTTTGATATGGTGGAATAATTTTTGAGAATGAAAAGGCCTGTGTATGTTCCAACCTTATCTCTGATGTTTATTGCCTGAGTGACCTTGGGCAGGTATTTCACTTCCTTGGGCATTGGTTTCCTCATTCATAAAATAAGGGAGTTGGATTAGAAGACCTCTGAGGTTGCTTCTGGGTACAGATCTATGATCCTGTATAGGCATAATTATGGGGCCTTGGGGAGAAGGGGGCAATGGACTTTATAACCTTTACATAATTATAACTATCTTTTCTAATGTGTGGGTCTCATCTAGGGATTTGTTAGAGTCAGCTTGAATTGGCTCAAGAAAGCTAATTATTGAGATGAGTAGTTATACCTTGCAAATAGGCAAAAGTTACAAAACAGAGTTCAATTTACTGTTTTGTTGATTGTCTAGACATGAAAAGAACAGAGAAAATGTCAAGAATGAAGAAAAAACCTCTAAGTGTGCTATGTATATATGTAGGAATGTGCATGCACATGTATATGTGTATGTGTATTTGTATGTATGCATGTATGTATACACACAAATATGCATATTCATTTATCTGGAGGGTTGGTTGTTAAACCAGAATACCACTAGTCTTATCTCTTCACCCCCTATTCAATAACTTTATCAGTTCCCTCTTGTTTACTGAACTAATTCCTCCTTAACCAGTAATTTATTTACTTCTATCATTTAAATTATGGTTTCTTAACTTTTTTGTTGTTGCATGGAACCCTTTGGCAGTCTAGTGAAGCCTATGTATCCTTTCTTAGAATGATTTTAAATAATTGAAGGAAAAATACATTTCAATGAGAGATTAATGAAAATGAAGCTGTATATGTTTTATACATATATGTGTATATATACATATATACATGTATATGTATGCATACATGTATGCGTGTATGTCTGTTTTCCCTTTCTAGTTCATGAACCCACAGAAATCTGTTCACAGACCCAAAAGGAATCTGTGGACTTCTGGGTTAAGAACCCTTGGAATGGATCCAACTCTCTAGTCTGGGTCCCACACACTTATTACATTTCAGTCAAACAATTTATATTTTCTAATTTCTATTTTCTAATACCATCTGACCTTTCCTAAAGCTATGCCTCCTTTCCTCACACATTAAGAGTAAAAGGTTCCCTGAATCTCCACCTCCTCTCCTGCTTCTCCCTTCCACCACTAACATAAACATTTCATGAAACCTTTCCTATCTTTTAAAGCCTAGGCCTGTTGCTATCACTGCCATGAGCCTTCACTTTTCTCATGAGCTATAAACTAAATAAACTTTGTAAGGTGTATTACATAATGTCAAGTGAGACCCTTCTTGTGGCAAGAGAATCCTTTTCCAGCTCCCTAATTCATCATCCCACTGACTACATGTTTTTCATCTCTTGTCAAAGCTTCTATAGTTCTTCTTTTCCTTACCCTCTCAGTTATGAGCTTTTCCTCATGTTGCATAGAAAACATTAAGGCCAATTCACTAAGAGCTTCCTCTGCTCCCTTTCTTCTCATCTCACATAACTAACAATCCTTCCACCATTTTCTCCTCCTTCATCCTTAGCTCATTAAAAGTGTTGGGCTTTACCATGAAAAACCCCTATACATGCACAAGTGATCACATGTCATGACAACTTATTTAATAGATTGCCTCCTTAATCATCAGTTTAGTAATAAATATTCATTAAGAATCTTCAATGTACCAGCCACTGTGCCAAATTCTCACTTATCTTCATTTGCATTTATCTTCAATTTCTGTCGACAAACACGTCCATGTCTCTCCCATAATCAGAAAACAAACAAAAAAAACTCACTTGATTTATTCAACCCTACTAGCTATCATACCATAACTCTTCTCCCTTTTTTTGTCAAATACTTGAGAAAACTGCCTACCAATCATTCCTCCACTTACTTGCCTCTCAGTCCCTTCTTCACTCTTCAGTCTAACTTCTGAGCTCATCACTCAACTGTGATAGTAATGGCAATTAAAGATTCCCCTGTATTGGCTTGGTTTTCAAATTGATTGTGTTAAAACCCAGAGCTTGTTAATCCCACCTGTGGGATGGACTTGCTGATGTGAAAAGAGAGTCCTGAACTGGGAGGAGCTGGTGACGTAGATTTGGAGAGACAAGTGAGAGGCAGAAGAACTTTTTGGAAGCAGCACCTCGTGGAGGCAGGGAGAGAGACTGAGAAGGATTGCTGAGTGCCACTTTGAATCGCCCTGGACTTTTGAGACCTGCCCCCTGGGATGCCAAGGACTGAGGAGACATGGCTGTTTTGCTGGTACTTTGTCTGTCTGTTTTGATGTTGTTTTGCCAGATTTGTCCACTGGTGAAAGACAGTCCTGTTGTTGAAGAAGTCCTGGAACCTGGCTTTTGGTTAAGAAGCCCTGAGACTGTCCTGCAGACAGAGAGTGAATACTGTCCACTGGTGAAGGACAGTGCTGTTGTTGCAGGGGTCTGGGAACCTTTCTGTTGGTTCAGAAGCCCTGAAGAAGGATTTTCTTGTTGTATGTTTACAGAAATCCTGGGAGAGGGTTTTGCTAATGTTTTCAGGGGTTCTAGGACTGTTCTACAGACAGAGGATGAATTAATGAAGGGACTGGCAAAGTATCTTATGGCCTTGCTGAGCCTTGTCTCCCCAGGAACTAAGATTGCTGAGAACATGCCTCCTGTCAAGATGAAGAAAAGACCTCCATTTGGGTATTAAGTGCTGTGCTTAAACTTGATGTAACTCTGGGGTAGATTCAATTGTGATCCAGGGGTGGGGAACTTTTGACCTTTTTGTGTTCTGTGGTTGAACAAATGAATGTACTTTACTTATGTTTGGAAACTAATCTCCATTTGAGAAGAAGGACTTTGTGGTGGACTAAATGAAGGTATAGCCTAGGGGTGGAGAAGTATTTAGAACAGGGACTTTGTAATTGATTGAATGATTGGAAGGTCCTGGGGTGTGGTAGTACTTGGAGATTATTTAATCACCCTTAGTAAATGCTGTATTTTGAATGATGTCATGTTTTGACCCTCTCTGTTCTTACTTTGTCACTGAATAAAATGGAGAGCACCTATGCTGGTATTTTGAACCTTGGGAAGTTGCCTTTCCTTGGCATTACATTACATCAACTGAGACTGCTTTCTCTAAAGTTAACAATAGGGGTGGCTAGGTGTTACGGTGAATAGAGCACCAGCCCTGGACTCAGGAGGACCTGAGTTCAAATCTGGCCTCAGACCCTTAACACAAAAACTAGCCATGTGACCTTGGGCAAGTCACTTAACTCCAATTGCCTTCCAAAAAGCAATAAATAAAATAAAGTTACCAATGATCTTGAAATTGCCATACCTTTTCTCAATTCTCAACCTTCTTGATATCTCTGCAGGTTTTGGCATTGTCAATCATCCTTTTCCCTCTCTAGCTTTCCATGACACATCTTTTTTCTTGTTCTCTTCCAAAGTTTCTAATTGCTCCTCAGATATCTTTACTGAATCTGTATCCAGTTCATAATCATTAATTTTTTGTGTTCCTCAAAACTCTGAACTGCACCCTGTTCTATTCTTCTTATATCCTCTTTCATCTGGTCACCTCTCCAATTCTCACGGATTCACCTATAATCTCTATACAGATGATTCTCATATTTAATTTGTCCAGCCCTAACCTCTCTCAACTTCCAGTTTTGTATCTACAAATACTTATTGGACATCCCAGTTTGGATATATATGTATGTATATATATATGTGTATATATATCATCCAGTTTGGATATATATATATGAAACTTAATACTTAATACATCTAAAAGCAAACTCATTATGTTTTTCCTAAATACTTTATTGCTGTCCAGGATACTACCAGGCTCCCATTGTAGGAGTTATCCTGAACTCCTCACTCCCTCTCAACCCTGTTATTCAATCAATTACCAAGTTTTTTTTCAACTTTCAAAATATGTTCTGTATACACTCTCTTCTCTCCTCTGACACTGCCACCACCTTGGTACAGGCTGGACCATTGCAACCACTGTTGGTTGTTCTTGCTTCCTCAAGTCTCTCCCCACTCAATTCCATCCACCATTGAACTGTCAAAATGAACTTAATAAAGTGTGAATCTGACCATGCCACTCCCTCACACCCTATTCAATAAACTTCATCATGTCCCTGTTGACTCTAGGATAAAATATACAATCCTCTGTTTGACTTTTAAAGCTTCTTATAACCAGATCCCTTCCTATCTTTCCAGACTTTTATGCCTGGCTCTCTCTCCAGCCAAGTACTCCATGCTCTAGCGACACTAGCTTCCTTGCTTTTTCTCAAACATTACACTCCATGTCCCAAATCTGTGCATTTTCACTGTCTTACTTCCATGCTTGAAACATTCTTTTTCCTCATCTCTGACTCCTATCTTCCCTGGATTCTTTCAAATCTCAGTGAAAATCTTATGTATAGGAATCTGTTTCCTAATCTTCCTTAATTTTTGTTTCATCCCTCTGCTGATTATTTCCAATTCACTCTTTATATAGCTTATTTGTTCATAATTGCTTGCATATTGTCTTCTCCTTTAGACTAAGTTCCTTGAGAGCAGGGATTGTCTTTTACCTTTCTTCATATGCTCAGCACCTAGAAGTGTTTGGCACATTTGTTGTTTAATCATATTCAGTCATGTCTGACTCTCCATGACCCCATGGATGCTGTGCATGAAATTTTCTTGGCAAAGGTGCTAGAATTGTTTGCCATTTCATTCTCCAGTGGACTAAGGAAAACAGAATCACGCAGTTAGCAACTGTCTGAGTTCAGATTTGAGCTCAGGTCTTCCTGATTCTAGACCCAGCCCTCTATCTACTGAGCCACCTAGCTACCTCCTAGGCAAACAAAGATTAAATGCCTTACCCAAGGTCACACAGTTAGTAAAGTATCTGAGACCAGATTTGAACTCAGGTCTTCCTCACTCCAGACCCAGTGCTCCATCCACTGAGCGAGCCACCTAGCTGTCTTCTTTGCCTCATTGAACATGATTAATAAATGCTTGTTGACTGACTGGCTAACTATAAGCAATATCTCCTTTTAAAAATTTCCCATAGCACTTTCTATGGACCTCTTCTGCACACATAAATTGTATAACAGTTATGTTACATATTTGTCATCCCTCTTGCTTAAGCTTCTTGAGAAAGTCATTGTGTGCCTGTGTGCTCTTTTCCACTGGCTGCCTATGGTTCTAAAATGTAGTTTTAAAATCTTCGTTGTTTTGTAAACTCTATTATTTTAACTGGAAGCTCAACTCGGTGATCCCTTCCAGCTGTACTATTCTGTGATTCAAAATAAAACCATGGGAATAGTGAAACAATGAAAACAGGTTTCCCTTTATGAGTACAGGGTTTTCCTGGGGTCCTTTGCTTTACCATTCCCCCAAATCTGCGTTCAGTATTATGATCTGTGTATTGATACAGAAAATCCTTACATAGGCAGTATGTAAGAAATCAACTAGATTTATCATCTAGGATTTTTTGCAAATCTTATTTTTGTCCTCTTTTTAAATAGCTTTTCAAATATAACAGACAAACATTGTATACATATACATGCATATATGTGTGTGTGTGTGTATAATGCATATATATGTATGTATACACATTTCTATAGTCAAGTCAATTCATCGATTGAGATACCTAATGGTCTAATGTGCTTGGTGTTCAGTATATTGTCATATACATGACAATAATACACAATGCAATGTACTAATTCTCACAAAGAGCTAAAATAGTTCTTTTTGGACTCCAGCTATAGGCTCTTTTCTTTTGATTGTCTGTAAACTCTTGGTATTTCTCTTCCATTGAAGGCAAAAACACAAAAAGAGTGCTGGAAAAGACCCTAGAAAACACATACTGCATCCCTTTGGATGAGCAAATTGAGGATGAGGAAACTGAGATGAAGCAATTAAATGATTCAGTCAAAATTACACACATACCAAGTGGTAAAGACCAAAGGTAGATGAGCACCCCTGAAAAGGGCTCGGCAAGTTCTCACACCGGAGGTGCTAGTTCTCCCTGAACACCTAGATATGGAGATTTGAGAATCATCTGCATATGTGTGATAATTAAACCCATGGGGATTGACGAATGGAGAAACAGTCAGAGAAAGGGAGAGACAAACAGAAATGTGGAGAGACAGAGACAGAAGAAGAGGGAGGAGAGGGAAGAGAAGGAGAAGATAGTGATGATGATATGATGAGGAGGAGGAGAGAAGAGGAGGGGAAATGGAGGCAAAGAGAGGCAGAGGGGGAAGTGCACAATGAAAGTTTAGAGGTCTGAATTGTTAACATATTTGAGTTATTGGAATGCATGGTGCCATCCTTACATGACATTGTTTCTGCCGGTCCATAAACCTCATTATAACAGCATTTTTACCTTTTGTACAAAATAGCAGAAGGAAGAGACCTGGGTGAAATTCAGAAATCCCATTCACATAACTTTAGAATAGTCCACAATATATTGTTCTTCCATAAGGCATGGTTATGATAGAGAATTATGAGAAGTAGACCTTAATTTTCAAGGGGATTCTGTCATTATTATTATGGCATTTTCTTAGCCTTCTGATATATGTACTTCCTAAGGCACTAGGAGATCTGAAAAAATCATCTCCACTGGGACTATGGGTAAAAACTCAATTCTAATGTTCATGTCATTGCCAATTCAAGGACCATCATAAATGAGGAAGGGGATGAGTATAGCATCACCTAAACTTCCTAAACATGTGATTGTGAGTTATTGCCCTGTTATTTGCTAAGAGTGTGAGCAGTCAAAAAGAATATTTATTACAGACCATTAATGAAGTGAGAGGTAGTATGGCATAGAAGATAGAAATCTGTATGTTGGTGCTAGGGGTAAAAAATGCACACAAATGAGTTTAAATCCTTCTGATATACACATATAGATTTAGATAGAGATATATACACATATGTTATATATATGTATGTGTACACATACACACATGCACATACACACATGCATATATATATGCTGTGACCATGAATAAATAACTTACCCTTTCAGTGATCCAAGCAATACTTTTAGACCATGCTCAGACATTTGCTGATGTGTATCAGTGGAGGGAGGTTCCACACTGGGAGTTCCCTGTACTATGAGACCACAGGTCTAGAGCTTCTCCGTTATAAAAGAAAAAAAAAGGTGGGGGTTCATTATAGGTTTATAGATATATAACTAGAAGGGTCCTTAGAGGTCAAAGAGTTCAAACCCTTTATTTCACAGATGAGGAAAGCAAGGCAGAGGTTAAGTTTAACTTACCTTGTATTAATTGACTTAATTGTCAAATGTGCCATGAGTTCAAGTCTTTCTGCCTATAGTCTGGTTCAGTACTACATTTAGAAGTATCCTTTCTACATCTATACATACACCTACATGTATGTGTGTATACCTATATGTGGCTATGTATTTATACATATATATATGTACATATATTTATATGTAATATTTGGGAACAGCATAGTATGATAATTAATTAGGGTTCATGGGTCCCAGGAAGAAAAAAAATTCTTATTATATAACACATTGAATGTTTTAGAGAACTGTGTGGATGTGGGGGGAAGGGCTCCAATCTCAGCTCAAGTAAAAGCAATGACATACTCAGGTGGAAGCAGGAGTTTTCATCACAGATTTATGAATAGCTGTGATTATGCTCTCAGCTTATATGTGTGCAGTCCTGACAGCTTATGACAACCACAACTTCCATTACAACTTGTGTTCCACATTGAAAATTATGGCACCTTTCACTCCTTCTATAAATTATTTTCTGCCTTTGACCTCTTTGAATTTTAAAAATGACCACTAAGGAGAAATTTGTGCTTTCCTTCCTCACTGTTGAAAAATTGCAAGGACATAAGGACATGTAAAGTTATAGTATAATGTAGTGGTTAAAAGGTTCCTTGAGGATGCAAAACCTGTGATTCATCCTTGACTTGTAACCACTAATTGTGTGTCCATGTGCAAGTAACTTAACATCTCAGTGCCCCAGAACACCCTAAGGCTATAAGTCACAGATGAGTTGCTGGTCTGCAATGGTGAAAAGTATTTACTTGTCAGGAATTCTTATACTGCCATCCCTCAAAGATTGAGATATGGAGAGATAGAGATCCATCAATATCTACCTATATCTATATCTATAAGATGTAGGTTGTCTGTCTATCTGTCTGTCTGTCTATCTGTCTGTCTATCTATCTATCTATCTATCTATCTATCTATCATATTTGTATGCAAGTATTTATCTATATCTGTCTATTAACTATCACTTAAGATGCTACATACATATAGCATAACATAATAGATACAACATAATACAACTCAACATAATACAGCATAATATACAACTTAGTATAATGCAATGAAACAAAATATAGTATCACATTGTGCACATATGTTATGTTATGCACAATATGTGGTATTATGTTACATATCATACATGAACAATATCATATTATATCTTATACTGTACCATACTCTATGTTATACTATACTGTAATCTATTATACTGTACTGTACTATGCTAGTACTGTACTGCACTGTACTGTGCTATGCTATGCTATACTATGCCACACCACGCCACGCCACACCATACTATACCATACTACACTATGCTGTACTATCCTATCCTATACAATGCTATGCTATGCTATGCTATACTATTGTGTGATGTAATGATGTTATTTTTTATTGCATTGTATAGTATTTGTTTTATACATTGCATCATTATGTGTTATATTACATTGTTTCATATTATACTGTATTATGATATATTATAATGTTATTTTTATACATTTTACTGCTTAATTTGTATTATTATATACCCACTGTGAGGCTATTACTAACCTGGTTCTAGGGTTCTAGAGTATCTTTGTATGTAATCTAGACTCTGAAGACATGAAATCTCACACAGTAGGTCCTGAAAGTATGGTAAATTTCAGATGGAAGGCAACCAGGGCCAAAGATTTCCACCACTCATACTCCATCTCTCCATTACTATGGGATACCCAGCTAGATTGTCTTGGGAAATGAGAGTCATGTCTTGGGAGATGACTGGTCAGAGAGGTCCCTGGTGTATAGAGTCTTAGGCTCCAAATCAAATATCAGATATTTTATAGCCTAACTCTGAAGCACTAACCTAATTGTGAAGGTCCTATGATGGCGGGTATAGAGTGATGTCACATACAGTAAGTGGGACAGTGATGACACACTCATGAATGTGACATATAATCCATGGTAACTTTAAATCTAAAGCAGAGTCTAGAGTGAGGAAAAAGGAGATCAGGGTTTTGCCCAACTTCCCTGGGTTTAAAGAACAGCCCCAATCTGCCTGAATTTATCACCTTTCTTAATTATGGAATGATGAATATGATCAAACAGATATTCAAATGTGATGCACTATTCATGCTTCCCCACATTATGCCCAATTCACAGAGGCATCTGAAGAAGGTCTATGCCAGTTTTTCCTTCTGTATGATTGTGGCAGCTTGCAGGGGCTTACCTTCACATGTTTATCCATTTCATTCAACCCACCTTGCTCTTTAGCCTTGGCTTCCTTAGGACTGATAATATGGCTAGTAAAAACACCCCACCATCATGAAACTGAAAAAAAAGAGACTAGTTATTCTTTCTGTATTTGCCTTCCTTGTAGGAAATGGTCTGGGACCTGCCCTGGATTTTTGCATTACCACTAATCCAAACACTATTCCCATCTCTTTGCTTGGCACTGCAGTGATCTTCAGCTGTTTTACCTTGAGTCCAGTCTACGCTAAGCATCACAGCTATCTCTTCCTCTGGGGCATCTTGATTTCTGCCATGAGCCTGATTCTTGTCATCTATTTAGGGAACCTCTTATTTGGATTTCATTTGCTGTTTCAGGTGAACCTGTATGCAGGACTGGAAGCTATTTGTGTCTTTATCCTTTTTGATACACAGATCATAATAAAAAAATTTTGAGAATGGAGATAAGGACTATATCTGGCATTACACTGACCTCTTCTTGGATTTGGCCACTTTCTTCTGGAGATTTTTGATGATTCTGGCAATAAATGAAAAGAACAAGATGAAATAAAAGGAATAAACCCACCGTCCAGCTTTTCTGTCTTTTGGCTCCTTTTTCTCAACCCCTCATTTTCTCTGTGTACACATTACAGGGGGCATATTTCATGTTAATGAAAAACATCAGAGAAATTTTGCACTTTGTGTTCTTATCTAAGGTTGTTGTTTTGATCCAAAAAAAAAAAAAGCAAATGGCATATTCTACTGTGTAGTTTCCTTTTATGTTTCTGGGGTTCTCTATCTGCCCCTATCCTTCTCCATGCATATCCTTGTCATTTTCTTTTTTAGATCATTAACCCCTGGTGATGATGAAGAAATTGGAGGCAAAGAAAAAGGAACAAATTCTAGGAACCTAGTCTTCTTGGCTGTACTTTCCTGGTAGATTTAAAGTTTGTTTCTTTGTTTATTTTTCTTTCTAAAGCCCATCTTATCACCTTTAGCTTTATTTTCATTTTCCTAGCTCCTATGGGTGTGAATATTGAGCTATAGGGAAGGGGTATGTCTTAGTGGGTTGGTCAGAAGCATTATAACTAAAGCTCCTTATTAGCAGATTAGTAGTAGTTGCAGAGGATGGCATTGCATTTAAGAATAGGAAGATCTGAGTTTGAATCCTGCCTCAAACCCTTTCTACCAAAGTGATCTTGAATAGATCACTCAGCCTCAATTTCCTCATCTCTAAAAAGGAGGATAACAACAGGATTTTGAGGGTTGCTATGAGCTTCAAATGAGAGAGCACATGGAAAGCACTTTATATACCTTAAAGTGTTATATAAATAATAGTGATAATGATGATTAGTATGATGATTCCTGATACTGATTCAAGAAGGGGAAGAATTAATATTCTAGCACAGAGAGTGCTTATTAATTCCTTGTTGACTTGCCTATTGTTTTAGTAGCAATACACATGTAGAAGCTGGAGACCTACCACATCATGGGTGTAGTCACATCTGGGGAGGGGGCACCCAATGTCCCCCAAGATTATGGCCTGGTTGGATCTCCTCAGGTTAGGGAAGAAGTACGTCCTAAGGGAGAATTGTGCATCATGACGATAAGATATTTTGGCAAGCCATGAGAAGGGTAATTGAGCAGCTTGGCAGTGAAGGGTGGTAGGAAACTAAAAGGTCAAGTATAAAAAAAGATGGTTGCTGCTACAGAGAGCAAATTGGTCTATCCCCTGTACACTGAGGCATATCTACTCCACCGCCCAGATATGGACAACTTCAGGCAAAATCCAATGATAGTCATTAATCTGGCTAAAGGCCTCCATGATGAGTAGAAATTGCCAAAAGTTCTATACAGATAGCTCCTGTATTATCTAGCTTCATCACAATTTAATCAACTCCCCATATGCTTGGAAATAATCTAGAGTCAGAGAATCTTGGCTTAAATCACATTTTGGATACTGCCTACTCATGTAATGATGGCTAAGTTACTTTATCTATTGAGCCTCAGTTTCCTCATCTTTAAAATAGGGGGTTGTTATGAAGCTGGTCTCTCAAGTTCCTTTCAATACTAAATTTATGATTGTAATCTTTAGAAGTTTTGCTTGTAGGTTGATATTATCCATTTATTGTTGGTCTGACAGACACACCATCTTTTCACACCCTCAAAATAGAAATAAAAACGAAAATATATTGTTGTTATGTGCCCTGTATGTGCCTCAATCTGACTCTGCCTTTGGATAAATCACACCCATTTACCCTTGTCAAATCCTCCTTCAAGGAATTGTCTAACTTTAGAAAGAATAGAAGATTTAAAGCTAAATACTCATTTAGTATAAGCCCTTTGATTGTTAATGAGTATCAATATATAACTTCATGGAACAGGCATAATTCTTATATTATGTAGAATAAATGGGATAATGTTGAATTCTTTTAAACTCTTCTGTACTTTTTCTCTTGGATCTGTCTACTTTGTAGTGTGACTCAACTTTCCTTGTTCAATGGGTGATCACTGAGTTACGGGTATTATGAGAAGTATCCAAAATATCTTGGAGAAAGAGTATGAAGGATAGATAGAAATGGTGATCCCTGTAAAGTACTGCTTGTACAGTTAACATGTTAAGCTAAACTTGGATTATCTCTTTTGGGCTAGAATGGAGAAAAATTATCTATGCCTGGGAGAGGGGAACATGATGGTGATGGGACCTTCGGTATATGTCAGTCTGGCCTGGGTAAGGGATGTGGACTGGGTCAGGGAAGTCACATATAGTGGTACCAGCCTAGCATTAATCTCTGAGCTACAATGTGCCTGTGCCCTAGTCATCCTTTTCTACTTACAAATATGCCAACTATTTTTCTATTTCAAGGTCAGGGATGCTGCAACCTAGAGGCCATATGTGGCCCTCAAAGGTTCTCAAGTGCAGTCCTTGGACTGACTCCAAAGTTCACTTGTGGATTTGTCCTGCGAAGTTTGGATTTAATCACAAGGCTGTACTTGAGTACCTAGAGGGCCATATATGGCCTTGTGGCTGTAGGTTCCCCACCCTTAATCTAACTTAAAGCCTTGAAGGCATCTGGATACCTGGATGAGAATGTTTCTTCCATGATGATTGTTTATCTCTGATAAAAATCTAACTGTCTTAAGTACCCTGAAGTCAAACTTTACCTATTTACTTAATTGGAATAAAGGAATTTCTTTCTTTTTTTCCCTTTAGAAACAGTGCCAATAATGACAAGGATGTTTAAAAAAACATATTTTTCAAGAAAAAGCTCTAACAGAAAACCTGTTAATTCAGTAATCACTGTAATTATCACTTCCTTTTCTAGTTTCTTGGTTTTCAGCTCAGGCTGCATTCTACAACTTATAATGTCAAGAGAAAGGTGGTTTTGGTTTTTTTAATATAATATACACACCTTTGAATTCTAAATAGTGAAGTTATGACAGGGAATTGAGGGAGGAAAAGAGGGAAGGAGGGAGATATAGGCAAAAATAGATGGAGAGT
Organism: Petaurus breviceps papuanus; assembly: GCF_028583685.1. NCBI lineage: Eukaryota > Metazoa > Chordata > Mammalia > Diprotodontia > Petauridae > Petaurus > Petaurus breviceps. The sequence continues at coordinate 7,224,738 of NW_027187335.1, read as the reverse complement.
GAGAGTGACAGAAACAGAGTTTGGAAACTAGAGAGTGAAAGATCGAGAACCTTTAGTAGTAATAGTAGTAGTAAAAACAACAATAAATAAAAACAACAGACCTGGAAAATTTTGTCTTGGTCAGCTGCTGGCAGATAGTATTGAGGTTTTAGTTTCCCTTCCTCTGTTTTTTGTAAGATTTCCAGAGTCAGCATATAGAGAAAATAATAATAAAATTCACCTGGAAGAACAAAAGGACGATCTTAAGAGATTTTTTGAAAGTGGAAATGAAGGAACGTTGTTACTAAATCTCCAAGAAGGTTATAAGAAAAGTAATTATCATAGCTATTGATATTGGTTCTATTAAAATAGAAAAAAAATGATCATTGGATCTTCAGTGTGTTTCTGGACTCTACTCCTCCTTGTCCAGGTCTCACCTCAAAAATAATTAAACTGGACCAGGTGCTGGTTTTGATTGTGTTTTTGGACTTGTTCTTCCCCTACTTTAAGGCTCTCCTTTCCATGACCTTGCTGAGGATCCCCTACATTAGTCTGAATCCAGGTGGCACTAGTGAATGCTACAAAACGCTAATGTTCTCCCCACCAGAAAAAAACCTTTTGGTATGAAAAAAATGCTCTAATTTGCTCCAAACCACTTCAATATTTTTTGAAAAGAGCCAAAATAGTTAATATGAGCTACAGCTATCAAGCCATGTTTTTAAAAATATTTTCTAAAGTGTTGATGCAAAAATGTGTAGCAACGTATGGCTATAGAATAAACTGGTGATTATATGAGGCCATTCTGGGCAAAGTGAACAGACTCCCCATTCTCAAAGCCATTTTATTTAAATTATCTGCTAAAACAAAATGTCCCAAGATCAAACCAACTTTTCAGTATCCAAGCTTCAAATTCTTACCAATATTATAAAAATAGTTGGTTTAGTTCAATTTCCAGTAGCTATTTATTTTGAGTGCTTCATCTCCTCCCCCTTCCCGTTTCCCTTCCCTCTCCCTTCCCACTCTACCTCCTTTCCCCCTCTCCACTTTCTCCTCTCCCTCTCACTTTATTTTTCCTTCTTTTGCAAAAATGTGGGGCCTGTCTTGCCTGAGCCCCACAGGTCTGGCTCCAGGGCAGCCCTGACCAGTCACAACTGCAGAAGATATCAGGAGAGTGAATCACCAGCAACTGTGACAGTTTCCAGACTTCTCAACCCATAAATGCCAAAGACAAAGTAAACCGTCACTGTGGAACTCTGTTGGAACGGGGCGGGGCGGGGGGGGGGGGGGATAAAAGAGCAAGGTCCCGTCCCTGCCACCTGGTCAAGAAGCAGCTGATGTGTGGTGGCTGCTCTGTGTGGCTGCCTCGGGAGCTCCTGGTCTGCAGATAATAGGGGGGACCAAATGATCATTCAGAGGGTAATGAATCCCTCTTTCTTTGATCTGATTGGATCTGGATAACAGACTTGGGGGCTGGTCCTGGGGTGTATGGCCAGTGTGCTAGAGCTTGTGGGAGCTGTAGTGAGGGCACCCTCCTAATAGCTCCAGCAGCTCCAAAACCCCAACAATTCAGGACAAAGCTCTCTTCATTACGGAAGCAGAGTTCTGCAGTGGCAAAAAGCTCAAAAGTCAAGTAATTGGCTAGCAATACGAGCAAGCAGAGGAAGCACAAACAGACCATATAATCCTTTCAGGGGGACAAAAAGGATCAAGGCATGGAGTGGGAGAAATATAGCAAAGTCAGAACTCCTGCATCAAAAGCCTCCAAGAAAAATATGAACTGATTCCAGGCCATGGAGGAACTCAAGAAGGATTTTGAAATCAAGTAAGAGAAATGGATAAAAAAATTGGGAAGAGAAATGAGAATAAGGCAAGAAAATCATGAAAAGAGAGTCAGCAGCCTGCTAAAGGAGACCCAAAAATACACTGAAGAACATAACAACTTAAAAAATGGACTAACTTAAATGGCAAAAGAGGCCCAAAAAACCACTGAGGGGAAGAATGCCTTAAAAAGCCAAATTTGCCAGATAGAAAAGGAATTTCAAAAACTCACTGGAGAGAATAACTCCTTCAAAATTAGATTGGAGCAACTGGAAGCTAATGACTTCATGAGAAATCAAGATACTATACAACAGATCCAAACAAATGAAAAAATAGAAAGCAATGTGAAATAGCTCTTTGAAAAAACCACTAAACTGGAAAATATATCGAGGAGAGATAATTTAAAAATTATTGGACTGCTTCAAAGCCATGAGGCAAAATAGAAATTGAAACAATTCACCAATCGCCTCTTGAAAAAGATCCCCAAAAGAAAACTCCTAGGAATATTATAGCCAAATTTCAGAGTTCCCAGGTCAAGGAGAAAATACTTGAAGTAGTAAGGAAGAAACAATTTGAGTATGGTGGAAACACAAACAGGATAATACAAGACCTAGCAGCTTCTACATTAAGGGAATGAAAGGCTTGGAATATGATATGCTGGAGGTGAAAGGAGCTAGGGCTAAAACCAAGAATTACCTACCCAGCAAAACTGAGTATAATATTTCAGAGGCAAATATAGTCATTCAATGAAATAGAGGATTTTCAAGCATTCTTGATGAAAAAACTAGAGTTGAACAGAAAATTTGACTTTCAAATACAGGAAGCAAGAGAAGCATGAGACAATAAACAGGAAAAAGAATTCATAAAGAGCTTGTTAAAGTTGAACTATTTACATTCCTACATGGAAAAATAATTGTAACTGATAAGACTTTTCTCAGTAAGAGGATAGTTCAAGGGAATATATATGTCCATGTGTATATATGTATATGTGCGTATACATACATATATGTATAGGAGGCTGTATGTGCATATAAATATATATGTGGGGGTATATGTATGCTCATGTATACATTGACAGAGGGCACAGGATGAGTTGATTATGAAGGGATAATATCTAAAAGGTGAAATTAAGAGGTGAGAGAGGAATTTATTGGGGAAGGAGAAAGGAAGAGATTGATTAGGGTAAATTATCTAATATAAAAGAAGCAAGAGAAAACTTACATTGGAGGGGAAGAGCAAAAAGGTGAAAGGGAATGGGCCAAATTGATTCTCATTGAATTTGGCTTAAGGAGGGAATAACATACACAATAAATTAGGTATCTTACCCTACAGGAAAATAGGGGGGTAGGGGATAAGAAGGGGGATAATAGAAGAGAAGGCACATTGGGAGCGAGGGTAATTAGAAGCAAACATTTTTGAAAAGGGATAGAGTCAAAGCAGAAAATAGAATAAGTGAATAAGTGGGGGATGGAATAGGATGGAGAGAAATACACTTAGTCTTTCACAATATAACTACTATGAAAATGATTTGGGTAACTACACATGTACAACCTATATTGAATTGCTTGTCTTCCCAGTGGGGGTGGCTGAGGAGGGAACAAAATCTGGGACTCAAAATTTTCACAACAAACGTTTAATTTTTTTTTACATGCAACTGGGAAATAAGATATGCAGGCACTGGTGTATAGAAATACATCTTGCCCTACTAGAAAATTAGGGGAGGTGATGGGGGAGGATATAAGAGAGAACAAATTGAGGGAAGGGGTGTTCAGTAGGCTTCCTATTTTGGGGGGAGGGTAGGGGAAAGATAGTGAGAAAAAATTGTGACTCAAAATGTTGTGGAAATGAATGTTGAAAACTAAAAATAAATTAATTAATAATAAAAAATAAAAATAATGTTATCCTCAAAAAAAAATGTGGGGCCTGGACTGAATAACTTCTAAAACATTTAGCTCTTAATCTGTGGGTTTTGTTAGGTGACCCTGATTAAAATATCTGAGACTCCGTTTCTTGATATGTAAAATGGGCATAATAAAATTTGTACTACCTACCTCAGCATTCTTGTAAGAGAAATGATCTGCCAATTCAAAAACATAAAACTGTGCATTTTTGTCATTGCCTACATAAGAGAACAAATGAGTCATAAATTATTTGGGTGAAGTAAATGAAGCCATTTAGATAGCTATACCTTCCCCACCAACCCACTCTAATCTAAAAATTTAATTAATATCATCCAAGAAGCTCTAATTGTTATGTAAAATATACCTTGCTTTTATCTCCTGGCAGAATTTTGACTTTCTCATTATGTGAAGCCCAAAATTCAATGCCTGTGTTCATTTTCCTAGTTAAATTGTGCAGGGATAGAATACTGTATTTGGGTGGCAGAGTAAAATAATTAGGGAGAAATTTAAAAAGCAAAGCAAGAAACTAACTAGTATGAGCCTTGGTTATGCTTCACAGAACATCTTCATGGTTGGCTGAGGTTTTAGTAATCTGTACAGATATCTTTTTATTTTTTCCCTAAAGGGTCAGGACCTTACTGGTTTTGTATAGCTAGTCTTTAGCTCAGGTTTTGAGCTCTCTCTGACCCTGGCTTTCTGAAACGACATTAAAGTTTCTTGTTATTTTAGACCCATTTTACTGGGAAAACTTTACATCTAGAAATATTTCTGTAGTTGCTTGGAACACAAACCCTTCTAATGCCATGAAGATACCATGACACTGATCTCTTTTGCAATGGAGCAGACACTCTATTTGGATTTGAAAGGACTTTGTTTTAAATCTTTCTCCCAATATACGTGAGGCATTCAACAATCAAGTTGTATCTCTGGGTCTTAGTTTCCTCATCTGTAAGATGTAAATGATCTCTAATACATATAATATATAATATTATGTAATTATATATCTATGATTAGAGATAATATCTCTAAAACAATGTATAATTTCAAATAACTAATATATGTGTGTGTGTGTAGTGAAAAATGATTTTTTTCTTACTAATCCTCATCTTGGAGACTCAGAGTTTACCCCAGTTACCTTCTTCCAAAGTTCAGTCTCTTCTGCTGAAGGCTTTACTGATAATAAGATTGTATTGAATCTCCTTATCAAACCCCAACCCAAGCTTGTAGATAATTTAATCAAAGGTGCAAAAGTTCCATTGTGTTCTACTCAGGCTTGGGTGGAGATAGGTTCTCCTGCCTACATAATGCAAGACTGGGAGTGGTCTGGTATGGTTGGGGGTGGTCTGAAAGAAGTGGTTATTTCCTCTCTCTGGAGGTAAATTGATGATGGGTTGATATCAGCACCTGTTGAAAAGGTACATAAACTGGGCACCCCAAATGGTGCCAAGTTCTAGACTGGCTCCTTTGGGGGGCTTTGTCTTTCTACTGCAGCTCTGCATGCATGTTGTCAGCTTGAGAGAAAGGAAAACAGGGTCTTGGGCAATCTAATTTTGTTTGTCTTTTTTAGATCAAACTCTGGAGGCTGACTATATACATACACAAGTACATACATGCATACATATACACATGATGAGGTATGGGCTCAGGGAGCCCCCCCTTAATCACTCATTGACCTCATTAACTCCTCCTGAAGACCCTCCTCAAACTCCTCTCCTAGACCACCCCTATATTCCTCCCACAGCCTTCTGAATATAAGACCCCATCCTGTCTTCATGTTTGTGAGAGTGCCATAGAATAGTGAGAGCACAGGCTTACTCTTTGTCTAATGCAAGCGAACTTTTAATAAACTTTACTTTTCTTTGGCTGAGAAGACTTGAGTCAAATTCATTCAGCATGACCTGGCATGTTGATATTTTGGGGTCTCCAGAACAAGCCTAACACTCTTTATGTATAACTTCTTCACACACATACATATATACACATATGTATGTACATGTATATATTTCATATACATATACAAGTGTGTGTGTATATATGTATAGGCAGAGAGAATAGACACCCCATTCTCAAAGACATTTTATTTAGTTTGTCTTATAAAAAACCCCAAGATTAAACCCACTTCCAATCTCCAAATTTTAAGTTCTTAGCAGGGTTACAAAATTAGCTCATTTATTTCAATTTCCTGCAGTTATTTGTTCTGAGTGCTTTTCATCTCTTCTCCCTTTGTCTTCCCTTCCCCCTCCCCTCTTTTCTCCCTACCTTCTCCTTTCCCTCTCTCTTTCCTCTGTGTTCCCATTCTACCTCTTTTCCCCCTCTCCTCCTTCTCCTCTTCCTTACTTTATGTCTCTTTCTTTTGCAAACATGTGGGGCCTGGTCTGAGATATCTAATCCATTTAGCTTTTAATTTGTGGGTTTTGTTCAATGATACTACTTAAAATACCTGAGCCTCTGTATTTTTGTTCAGTTATATCCCATTCTTTGTGACCACATTTTAAGTTTTCTTGGCAAGGATCTTGGAGTGGTTTTTCATTCCTTTTTCAGCTCTTTTTTATAGATGAGGAAACTGAGGCAAGTTGGGTTAAGTGATTTGCCCAGGGTCTCACAGCTAGTAAGTGTCTGAGGCCAGATTAGAATTCAGGAGATGAGTTTTCCTGACTCTAGCTGCACCAAGCCTCTTTATTTGTCTGTGATCTAGATATTATAATACTATTGCCAGAGGTGTAAGATAAAAAAATGGTTTTCATAATATTTCAGTAAGTCCTTGGAAAGGCCATCAAGGCTAATTTCCTTACACCTAAGTAATCACTAATTGTCCCATGAAGACCAAATGGTCCTGACTTTCCTATGCCTTCCCTTCAGCCAAAAATAGATAGATAGATAGATAGATAGATAGATAGATAGATAGATAGTTAGATAGATAGATAGATGGATAGATAAAAGAGGTTCAGGGACCACTTTGGTAGTATGATGAAGCCTACCCCCAAAAAATTTATAAGTGCATAAAATAAAATATATATTAGAAAAAGAAACTGCCTACATTGAAACACAGTTGTCAAGATTTTTTTGTTCAAAATTTTATTTTAGACTCTCACTTCAGAACACAAATGCAGAATAAAGAAACAAAAATATATAATAAACTTAAGTACTGGGACTTATATACAAAAGTTAGAAAGAAATAAAGCATGTCATGTGCATAGCAGAACATAAGAGAAGATTCAAAATATTGTCAAGATATTTTTTAAAAGCATATACACAAGTTCTCAGACCCTAGATTAACAACTCCACAGGGCCTAAGGGCTGTTTAGTGCCTCTCTAGAACACAGACTAACTTCATTACCTTTTCAAAATGTATTCCTTTCTTATAACCTTTCTAACCTTCCTCCATATTCAACTCCAGAACAGTATTTTAAAAACATTTTTTGCTCCTCTTCACCTTTATTAAGGATATCCACAACATGGTCAGACACACACACACACACACACACACATCTCCTGAAACTGATTCGGTAGAAGGGTGAGTAGGGCCAGAGTAACTAATTAAAATATAGAACATAGTCCCCACATCGATTAGAAATCAGGTAACCTTACCTTTGACCTCAATGCTTTCCCAGGGCTCAGCAAGGGAGATGGAGAAGGTGGGAGTACTGCCAAGCCCAGGCTTCCCTGTCATTCCAAGTCTTGAAAAGACTAGAGGACAGGGTAGTGGGAGGTGCCTTTAGCACTTTTACCTTGGTGATCATCCCTCCTTCGTTGTCCCTACTGGTCAGATGGGCAAAGTTCTAGAGGTGTTGGTTCCTTGGGTTCCCTCTGTGGGGGGGAATGCCCTAGAGGGGGACCCCTTGGACCAGTAAACTTCCTTTTGGCATCAAAAGGAGGTTTTCCCCCTGCCCAAGTGACTGGGCTTCCTCCAAGGGGGTCCCCTGGAGGGCCTTTTCCTGGCCATGGCAGCAGCCAAGAATCAAGCATGTTCTCTGTCTCTGCTTTGTTCCCTTTGTTCTTTCTCCTCTGCTGCAACCAAATCTCTGTTATTAAAAACTCCAAAGGCCATCTCCAGTAATTGGGCCTGAGGTGTTTGTGGTCCCATTGCCAATTTTTGCAGTTTCCTCCTAATAAAGAGGAAACTGATTGATGAAATACATGTTAAGGATTGCTACCCCTTCTATAGAGTCAGCATCTAAATTTTTATACCTTTTCATAGCTTCTATAAGTCTATCTGGGAAAAGGGCAGGGTTTTCTTTATCTGTTTGAGGAATTTCCCTAATTTTGTGATAATTTACTTGCTCTTGAAATGCAGTTCTTAGGCCTTCTAACAGGCAGAGTACCATATACTCTCTTTTCTCCCTATCCTCCCAAGTGTGGTAATCCCATCCTGGGTCCCTAGTGGGGAACAGCAGGTGTTTCTTGGGGGGTATTTTCTAGTGTCATTGATAGCCAGACAATCCCCAAATTTGAGGGTTTCTTCCTACGTTTGACTCTTCTCCTAAGTGGAAGAACAGGTAGAGAAGAGGATATGCAAATCACCCCAAGAAAGCTCGAATTGTAGTGATATGTTCTGAAAGCCTTCAGTAAACTTTGTAGGATTTTCAGAGAACTTCCTCCATTTTTCTTTACTTTGAATAAGATACGAAATGGAGAATGGGACATGCACTCTATTTGTCTCACTGTAGGAGAAAACCACTTCCCTTAGGGAAAAAAGCCCTGAATGTGGTGTGAGGCAGGGGTTTGGGAAGGTAGATTGGAATTCCCACTTCCTGTGAGGGAGAGACTGGGGCATGCTGGCTGAACTGGATAAGACTTTAAGACTGGGGATCCAGCTGGCAAGGGGGAAGGTCAGCTGGCACGTGAGGAGTGGGAGGTGTCAGAAGAGGAGATTCCTTTATACCCCCAAAAAACACAACACACACACACACACACACACACACACACACACACAAACTAAGGTACTTGGAGAGCAAGAAGAGAATAGGGAGAGAGAGACTTATGTACCTTACAGTTCTGGCTGGAGAAGAGCTTGAGATAAACAGTGCTTCCTGCTATCAGGAAACCATAAAAATTGATTAGGTATGGGCTATGGGAGCCCCCTGGAGTTCTCCTTGAATTCTTCAGGTACAGGCTCTGAGAACCTCCCTTGGACTCTTGATTAAATTGTCTCATTTGATGAGGCATTTGCATGAGGTAATAAGCCTTACCTTGTGCCTAGTTATTAACTGCTAAGCTACTAGCCTAGTTACTAGCCTAGCCCTCCATTGTTCATCTACTTCCCACCCTTGAGCCTATCAAAATATCAATACAATGAAAGGCTAATGACCTCATGCATCCCCTTCATCAAATGGAAAGATTCAATCAGAGGTCAAGGGGGTTGCCAGAGCCTGTACACCATCATTACTGTGGATAATAACTTTTACTTCATAAGGAGAACATTCTCCACCTCTATTGGAAGTAAAGATTGCCCCTATGTTCCCTTTCTCTTTCTCAACCTAGGACTTAAAAAGATGCATATCAGAAAAACTGCTCAAGGGTAAATGTAATATCTATGGAATGAGAATAAAAACAACACCTACCTCCAAGGGTTCTTATGGGGATAAAATGAGATTATATTTATAAAGTTCTTTGCAAACCTTAAATTTCAGTATAAATGCCAAGTATCATCATCATCATCATCATCATCATCATCATCATCATCATCATCTTTGATGGGGCTGGTAGAGGAATGGGACCCCTTTAAAAAAGGGTCATTGAACTTTCCCAGAAATTTCAGCAGCCCAGATCCCTGGTTTTCACTGGAGATATCTGGCCCATTCCAGTATAATCCTTTCAACTGTCCTTTCATTGAGGGGGGAGGGGGGCAGAGGAAGATGTGCTAGGGGAGAGGACAGTTCTTCATTTTCTGTTACCTCCAGATCACCCCAGGCTACTTGCCAATCCTTAATCTTGTTAAGATCTTTTCACTAACCCTTTTTTCCTTTTCTCTGTATAAAATGCTTCATTCTCAACTCCATGCAGCATAGACTTACTACTTGCCTACTCAACTGGTGTCTTAATAAACTCACCACTCAGCTTGAAAGAAAGCTTGAGTGGTCTAGTTCTTTCAAGGTGGACTCTTGCCCTGTACCATTGAATTTCAGGGCTCCTAGCCTCCCCCAGACCACAACAATAATTATCATCATCATCATAGCCTTATGGTTGCTACTTGTAGAGGAAGCAACAGTGCAAATTGAAAGAAATTTCACAAATATAAATAAAATCTTCCCTTCAGCATTCATATGTCCCAGATCCACATCTGAACATGATAATCAAGTCTTCTTTATCCTCTGTACATACACGATGGAATCTGGCCTCATGTGAAATTACTTTTCAGCAGATCTGTTTTAGAAGACCATTTTGATAAACCACTCAGTTTTCTCCTTATGCCTTCCAAACATGGGTCAATGTACTATAAAATCTTTTTTTTTCTTTTTCTTCTGTCTATGCTTTTAGTTACTAGAAGGTAGAATTCTATCTGGAAAGCAACAGACTTGAGGTTATAGGTATAATGGTAACATGTATAAGGGAAACTAGAGAGACATATTCGTCAACTAGGTGACATAGGAGATAGAACACTGGGCTTGCAATCAGGAAGATTCATCTTCAAGAATTCAAATTTAGCCTCAGATACTTACTAGTTGTGTGACTCTGGGCAAGTCACTTAACCCTGTTGGCCTCATTTTCCTCATCTATAAAATGACCTGGAGAAGGAAATGGTGTGCTATTCCAGTATCTTTGCCAAAAAAAAAAAAAAACCCAAATGGAGTCATAAAGGATCATATATGACTGAAAATGACCTAACAACAAAAATAGAAACAAATTACTTTAACATCAGAAATCTCATTTGATCCTCACCATAACCTTGACTCCTAGCACTATTTTTTTTCCCATTTTACAGAAGATATGGTAAAGCTTAGACATAAAATATTAGATTTAGAACCCAGAGGTATTTTTAGAAGACAGTTAGCTCGGGGCGGCCAGGTGGCTCAGCGAGTAAGAGCGCCGGCTCCAGTGTTGGGACGACCTGGAGATCGAATCCCGGGCTCAGACACTCAGAACCACACCCAGAAATAATAACTGGCCGTGTAACCTTGAGCAAGTTACTTAACCCCGATTGCTTAAAAAAAAAATAGAAGACAGTTAGCTCAATCTTCTCCCCTTATTGATGAGGACACTGAAATCCAAGGCTAAAAGTTTTATCCAAAGTCACATTTTTAAGTAGAGGTTAGAATTCAAATCCAAATCTTCTCGTTCCCATATAATGCTAGTGACAGACAATGTACACAAAGCCCAGCTTTTTAACTCCCAGTCCATCTTTCCACAATGCCAAAATTCCCAATTGATGCATTATTTAATTTAAATAAATAGGCACTGGAGTTGTCTTCTCTGCTCAGCTCACTTCCTTCCCCCTCTTTCCATAATCTTTAAGGCTCCCAGATCAAATCTGCATGAATTTCATTTGCAAAACAATTGAAGTAATGGGGGATTTCTTTGACTTTCTATGAAGAGTGAATGTCTATTCATTCTCTCAGACAGATTTAAAAACAAAACAATGCAAAACCTTGGAAACTTTCAATGTCACTGCATCAGTTGCAGAAATTACAATGAAATAAATACTAAACTCAAGATCTAACTAACTCCATTTACATTTAGCAGAGATAGCATTCAAATATGAAAAACAAGTAATACAAAGAGTAATACAGGTAATAATAGAGATTGTATGATTTACAGTCCTGGCTGCATAAAACTAAAAAGGTCAGCACAATATAAGATGGCCTGCTTTCAGAGAATAGAACTGATTCTAAGAAAAAGTTCCATTTTTAAAACATTAACCTGAGAAAATCAAAGATGTTAAGAATTCTGATACTGAAGAAGTAGGAGTTGGAGGAGCCAAGATGGCGGAATAGAAGCAGTAAGACTCCCTGCATTCCCCCATAACCACCTCAAATGCCCACAAAAATGATTCTAAGCAAACTTTAGGCTATAGAATCCACAAAGTAACATAGAGAAACAAACCTCCCTCTCCAGACAGCCTAGGAGACTGGCAGGAAGTGTCAATTGCAGCTCTCTGGCAGAAGAGCCCAGCCCTACATGAGTCTGATATTTTAGCCTCTGGTGGCCCCACAAGCGATGGCTAGAGGAATGTTGGGAGAGTAGATCATCAGCAACCCATACGTGCCAAAGTCAAAGTGTCCATGCAGCCACCACCAGGTGGCTGCTTCAGAGCTCCTGGCATGCAGATTGTAGGAGGACCAAGCAAACAGTCTGAAGGGTTATTGCTCTTGCTTTAATCTGCTTTGATCTGGATTTCTCTCTAGGGTTGAGGTCCTTGGGTACATGACCAGTTTGCCAGAGCCATTGGAGGCTTCTGAGAGGGCACCCAACCAATAGCTCTGGCAGCTGTGAAAACCCCAGTGATTTGGGACAAAGCTTTCCTCTCTGGAGGCAGAGTTTTACTGTGGAAAAAAGCTCAAAAGTCAAATAATTGAGTGTCAACATGAGCAAGCAAAGGAAGCAAAGCAATCCAAATTTGGACTCCTCTTTTGGGGACAAAAAGGATCAAGGCATGGAACAGAGGAAGACAATGAAGTCAGAACTCCTGTGCCCAAAGCTTCCAAGAAAAATATGAGCTGGTTACAGGCCATAGAGGATCTTGAGAAGCATTTTGAAAACCAAATAAGAGAAGTAGAGGAAAAAATTGGGAAGAGAAAGGAGAATGATGCAAGAAACTTTTGAAATGAGAGTCAACAACCTGACTGAAGAAAATAACACCTTAAAAAGTAGAATAACTCAACTGACAAAAGAGGCTCAAGAAGGCAATGTGGAAAAGAATGCCTTAAAAAGCCAAATTTGCCAGATGGAAAAAGAATCTCAAAAACTCACTAAAGAGAATCATTCCTTCAAAATTAGATTGGAACAAATGGAAGCTAGTGACTTTACAAGAAATCAAGATGCTATGAAACAGATCCAAAAGAATGTAAAAATAGAAGGCAATGTGAAATATCTCATTGGAAAAATCACTGATGAGTGGCTAGGTGGCACAGTGAATAGAGCACCAGCCCTGGTGTCAGGAGGACCTGAGTTCAAATCTGGCCTCAGACACTTAACACAAACACTAGACATGTGACTTTGAGCAAGTTACTTAACCCCAATTGTCCTACCTTCTCCCCTCAAAAAAAAAAAAAAAAGGAAAATCTGCTGACCTGGAAAATAGATCCAGGAGAGATAATTTAAAAATTATTGGACTACCTAAAAGCCATGTTCAAAAAAAGAACCTGGAGACTATCCTTCAAGACAAGAAATTCTCAAGGAAATTTGCCCTGATATTTTAGTAACAGAGAGCAAAACAGAGGTTAAAATATCTTATCATCTCTTGAAAATACTCAAAAAGAAAACTCCAAGGAATAATATAGTCAGGTTATGGAGTTCCCAGATCAAGGAGAAAATATTACAAGGAGCCAGGAAGAAAAAAATTTGGATATTGTGGGAACACAATCAGGATAACACAGCATCTGGCAGCTTCTACGTTGAGGGATTGAAGGGCTTGGAATATGATATTCTAGATGGCAAAGGAGCTGGGATTAAAACCAAGAATCACCTACCCAACAAAACTGAGTATCATGTTTGAGGGGAAAATAATTGTCATTCAATGAAACAGAAGACTTTCAAGCATTCTTGATGAAAAAACCAGAGTTGAATAGAAAATTTGACATTCAGATACAAGAAGCAAAAGAAGCATGAGAAGCTAAATAGGGAAAATAAATCATAAGGAACTTGTCAAAGTAGAATTATTTACATTCCTAAATGGAAAAATAATAATTGTAACTTATTAAACTTTTTTCACTATGAGAATAGTTGAAGGCAATATAAATGTATATATGTATATGTGTATGTATATATATATATATATATGTATGTATGTTTACAAGCATACATATGTCTATACAGGAGGGTATATGGGTGTATGTATACATATGTGAGTGTGTGTATATATGTGCACAAGTATACATAGACAAAGAGCACAGGACCAGTTGAATAGGAAGGGATTATACTTAAAATATGAAATTGAGATGTGAGAGAGGAATATAATGAAAGGAGATGGGGAGAGATAGAATGGGTAAATTATCCCATATAGAAGAGGCAAGGGAAAACTGTTACAATGGAGTGGAAGAACAGGAAGGCAAAAGGGAATGAGTCAACATTACTCTGATTGAATTTGGCTTAGGGAGGGAATGCCATATGCACTAAATAGGGTATCTCACCCTACAGGAGAGTAGGGAGCAAAGGGATGAGACAGGGGATAATGAAGGGGAGGGCAGGTTGGGGGGCAGGGAAGTTGGAAGCCCACACTTCTGAAAAGGTACAAGGTCAAAGTATAGAATAGAATAAGTGGGGGCCGGGATAGGATGGAGGGAAATATAGTCAATCTTTTACAATATGCCCACTATGGAAATATTTTGCGTAGCTACACATGTACAACCTATATTGAACTGCTTATCTTCCAAGCAAGGGTGGGTGATGAGGAAGGAAGGGAAAGAATCTGGAATCCAAAATTTTAAAATCAGACATTTTATATATATATATATGTGTGTGTGTATGTATGTATGTATGTATGTATACATATACACACATATATATACATATATACATATATATATAATGTTTTTTTGTTAATACACCTGGGAAATAAGATATAAAGACACTGGGTTATAGACATCCATCTTACCCTACTGTAGAGTTGGAGGGGCCATGGGGGATGATATAGGAGAAAGCAGATTGGGGGAGGGGGTGTGCAGTGAGATTGCTATTTCAGGGTGGTAGTTAGGGAAAAGACAGGGAGAAAAATTGCAACTCAAAATCTTGTGGAAATGAATGATGTAAACTAAAAATAAACATAAAATTTAATTTAAAAAAAAAGAAAAAGTAGGAGCTACTCTGTTCCTTCTTCTCTAGGTTCTGAACCAATAGAACCCCTTAGGGAAATTTCATGTACCCCAAGAAAAAAAACTCACTTTCCAAATGTAGGTCCTAAAACCTACTGGGGAATTGGAAGTAGTTAGTATATTTGGATATGTTTAACTACTGGATCTCTGGGGAAAAAATGCATGACACATTGAAGTTTAATCGGCATTATTAATATTTTTACCCTCACTTTCTTCAGTGAAGACAATCTATAAAACAATAAATTAAACCTGATCTATAGCGTTTGCTGATTTCTGAGGTGTAAAGGCTCCCAATGAACATTTAGCAATTGGATCTCCTGAGTTACCAGGTTCCATCTTGCTTCAGGAAGCAATATCCCTCACTCTTAGAGTATTCTTCCTTGTCCTAATTCTCATAAGTGCCTTTTGTGCTCAGGAGAGCTCAATCCAAGCAATGAGATGAAGTGGGCACTTCTCTCATCTGGCCAAGAAGCCCCACTCAACAAGATAATTTTGCTGAGATGTTTATCTTCAATGTTTATCTTCAAGCTCTCTTTAGTGCAATGAGCAACTTGTCTCTTTTATCATCCTTCCTGGACCCAAACATTTATTTCTCCCATGAATTTAACTGCTTTCATTCTAAACCAGCAAAGCCATTACCATGCCACAAACTGACCTGTTGCTAAATTCTGATGACATTTCACAACTAATCCTTATGAAAGCATTATCTTACTGCCCTTATCCATACTGATTTGTGTTTCAGTAATCAAAATGACTTTCAACTTACTGAGTATGAACTGATCCTATCATCTTCTTGACCATTTCCATGCCTTCTAATAGCATACTCATTCCCCCAACACCATGGAAGTCTGCCCTTCCTTCTACCAGGAATAACTACCTACAAAATAATGAAAAGAAAGAGTAATCCAATAACACTCTCAAATGCTTTGTTCAATTTTGTTTACCCTAGTTTTCACGTTAGCATAAGATGGCTTTTTTTTTCTTATTTCTGGGAATACATATTGTGTTGGGAAACTCTTACTATAGAGCTATTGTTCTTTCTACATGTAATCAGATGATTATTAAAGACAATCAAAGGCATAGGTTAGGGATGACAAACTCCTCTGGCAATTGTTACTCTGAGTTTACAAATATCAACACCTATGAGAATGTCATGTCTCTTTATGAAGAGAGAGACAAAGAATTGATTCCTTGATCCTCTATGTTTGGTTAACAAATACATAAGGGACTAACCCATGACCAAATTTGGCATCCTTTACTATTAAAATGTATTCAATTCACTAAACACTTGTAATGATAGGAGAATATAAAGATCTTCTCCGATGGCCTCACTTGGAGTCCAACAAGAGAAGTTTGCTTAGAAGAGGCTTGTTATTCAGGAAGGCCCACACCTTTTGTTACTTTGTAATCAGACAGTGGGTCACAAAGGTTGTGATGTCCTCTAACCCAAAGAAGGGTTCTGCTTTGGTGCTCACTTATGAGAAGAGTTGTGTGATTTGGCCAGATGAGACTCTGGGTAGCCATAGAGCCCCCCAGCTTTGAAAACACAGATGTTGGTGTTTCTCTCTCTGGTTACTAACTATGTGTGTATGTATGTATGTAATAGGTAGCTAGAAGCCCTTTTGATTTCTTGAATTGTGTTATTTTCTCTGTCTGTACTTTTGGTCTAACAAAATTTCTGTTTATATTTTCTCTGAAGTTCAGGGTGCTTACTTTTTCCCCTGAACTAGGTAAATGATATATATGCTTGATTAAAGTAAGATTGTTAAACCCTTTTGAGTTGCTTTCCTTTATAAAAGCAGATAAAAGAACCCAATCTAGCAGCCATACTGGGTATGCTAGGATGCTTTCCATTAAAACAATCATTAAGCATCTTCTAGGATTACAAAGGCAAAACAAAAAACAAAAAGGAAAGGCTTCATGTAGTAGGTGGCACATGTAGTAGGTATAGTAGGAGGGAGTACCTGGGTATCAGCCTATTGACGGCACAGAGGCTATTTATGAAATGAGATGTCTAATACATAGGAAATAGAAACCAGACCTATTTCACTGCAAGGCAGAGTATGGGAAGGGAAAATAATAATAATAATAATGTAATTGAAGGAAGAAGACAGCAATTAGGGAGAATGAGGAGAGGGTTAAAAAAACTGTAGGATGTTGCACCCTACTAATTAGGTTTGTTGTTAAATAATGTAAGACTCTTCATGACCGCATTTTAGGGTTTTCTTGGCAAAGACACTGGAGGGGTTTTTTTTATACTCAATTTTGCTAGATTCTTGGTTGTAATACTACATCCTTTGCTCTCCAGAATATTCCATTACAAGAATTTTTTTCTTTAATGTAGAAGCTGTTAAATCTTGTGTGATCCTGACTGTGGTTCCATGATATTTTAATTGTTTCTTTCTGGCTGCTCTCTTTACCTGGTTGCTCTAAAATTTGACTATGATATTTCTGGGACTTTTTATTTTGATATCTCTTTCAGGAGATTATTGGTGATTTGTTTCATTTTCTATTTTACTCTCTGACTCTAGAATATCATGGCAGTTTTCCTTGATAATTTATTGAAGGATGATGTGCAGGCTCTTTTGTTGATGTGTCTTTTAGGGAGTCTAATAATTCTTAAATTATCTCTCCAGGATTTATTTTTCATGTCAGTTGTTTGTTCTAATGAGATACTTCTATTTTTCCTTTTATTTTTCATTCTTTTGGTTTTCTTTTATTGTTTTTTTCTTGTTTCGTAGAGTCATTCCCATTGACTTGTTCAGTTTTCTTTTTTAAGGAATTATTTTCTTCAGTGAGATTTTTTACCTTTTTCTATTTGGCCAATTTGCTTTTTAAGAAATTATTTTCTTCAGGGGCAGGCCAGGAGGTGAAGGCACAGGGTAGGCCAAGAGGAGGTCTGACCAACAAGGGGGGCAAGTTGTCCCACCAACCACAAGGGACACTACCAGTCTTTTCACCAAAGGGCTGGGATTGAAAAGAGCAAGATAAGAACCAAATGCAGGGCCCCTGTCCAGGACAGCAAAAAATCTTGGGACTACCACTCCATAGCCCAGAAATTAAAAAAAAAAAAACTATCAGGATCTCCAAGGACCAGGATGGCAGAGTGAACCCAGCCTGCTCTAATCCCCCCTCCCCCAACCCTGAAAATATAGTAACTATTGCCCCAGGGAAAAACCCCTAGGAGTAAAGGCTTGGGAATCTTAGAGGAAGGGTGTGGCTAGAGCCCTGCCTCAAAACAGGTAGAAAGCAGGCTACAAAGAATCTATCCTCAAAAGGAGGAAACAAACTCAGAGGGAGACAATGTGGATTCCACACCCACAACTGAAACATCAACAGGGAATGGGCACCAAGCACAGAAAGCTCTCCTTGATAAGCTCAAACGGAACTTTGAAAACCAAATGAGAGAGATAGAAGACAAAATGAATAATTCTTTTATAATCAAAATTGCAGAATTAGAAAAAAATGCTATAATGAAGAAAAGAGCTGCTTAAAAAGAAAAGTTTATAGGGGCAGACAGGTAGCACCAGCGAGTAAGAGCACCAGCCCCAGAGTCGGGATGACCTGGGATCGAATCCTGGCTCAGATAGTTAGCACCACATGCAGAAATAACTGGCTGTGTAACATTGAGCAAGTTACTTAACCCCAATTGCTAAAAAAAAAAAAGAAAAGAAAAGTTTATGATATTAAAAAGGATCTCCAAAAACTAACAAAGAAAATGATTTGCTAAAAAAACAGAATCAACCAAATTGTAACAAATAACTCTGTGAGGAACCAAGAATTAGTCAAACAAAACAACAAGAATGAAAAATTAGAAAAAGAGGTAAAATATCTCAATGGAAAAATAACTGACCTGGAAAACAGATACAGGAGAGATAACCTGAGAATCATAGGCCTACCAGAAAATCATGATGAAAAAATGAGCCTGGACAACATTCCCCAAGAGCTCATTAAGGAAAACTGCCCTGAGATGCTAAAACCTGAGGGTAAAGTAGAAATTGAGAGAATCCACCAGACACCTGAAAGAGATCCCAAATTGAAAAGTCCTCCAAATGTTGTGGCCAAACTCCAGAACTACCAGGTAAGAGAGAAAATACTTCAAGTGGCCATAAAGAAACAATTCAAATACTGAGGAACCACAGTGAGGATTGCACAGGATTTGGCAGCCTCTACATTGAAAGACCGGAGGCAGTGGAATACAATTTTTCACAATGCAAAAGAGCTTGGGTTACAACCAAGGATCACCTACCCAGCAAGACTAAGCATATTCTTCCAGGCAAAGAGATGGTCAATCAATGATATAACAGATTTACAGACCTTCCTGATGAAAAAGCTAGAACTCAATGGAAAATTCAACTTCCAATTACGAGACACAATAGTGACATGGAAAGGGAAACAAGGAAAACTCACACACACACACACACACACACACACACACACACACACACACCCTGTTATTTAATAAGAGCAAACTGTGTATAGACAAGTAGAGGTTATGAGTATAAATTACACAAAATGTCAATTAAAAAATCTTATTAAAGGCTACAAAAGAACTGCAATGGAAGAAGAGGAATGAATGAAGTGGAAAAGGGTAAATTATGCCACACAAAGAGGCATATAAACAATATAGTCGAGGAAAAGAAGGGAAAGAGATGAGTATTATATGAGCTGTTCCCTCATTGGGTCTGGTGCAAGGACAGAAAAACAACCCATTAAGCATAGGGCCCTATGGAGAAGAGATGCAAAATGTATCATATTAGTGGGAAAGAGGGGATTGAGAGGAGCTTCTCATGAGATTTGTTCCTGTCACTCTTGGTGTGAAGAAGAAATAACATTCTTCATTAAGTATAAAAATATACTACAAGCAGTAGGAGGGGGAAAGGGCTACAAAACAGGGGGGTGGTTAGTAAGGAGGGAAGAAGTAAGGGGGAAGGGGAGGAAAAGGGATGGGGGCTGATAATGGAATACTGAGGGAGGTGGTAGTCAAAAGGAAAATTATTAAGGAGGGGAAAGGGGAAGGGGAGAAAAAATATTAGCATTAACAAGGGAGGGGATAGGATGGAGGGAAACAGATAATAATCATAACTGTGAATGTGAATGCAATGAACTCTTCCATAAAATGGAGGCGGATAGCAGAATGTATTAAAAATAATAATCCTACAATATGCTATTTATAAGAAACACACCTGAAACAGAGGGATACACACAGGGTAAAAGTAAAAGCCTGGAGTAAAACATATCATGACCAAGCTAAAGTGAAAAAAAAGCAGGGGTAGCAATCCTTATATCAGATAAAGCAAAAGCAAAAATTGATCTAATTAAACAAGATAAGGAAGTAAACTATATATCCTGCTAAAAGGCACCATCGAGAATGAAGCAATATCATTACTTAACATGTATGCACCAAGTGGTATAGCATCCAAATTCCTAGAGGAAAAGGTAAGGAAATTAGAAGAAGAAATAGATAGCAAAACTATACTAGTGGGAGACTTTAATCTCCCCCTCTCTGAACTTAATATATCCAACCTCAAAATAAACAAGAAAGAAGTTAAGGAGGTGAATAGAATTTTAGAGAGGATAGGTATGACAGACCTCTGGAGAAAACTGGAATGGGAATAAAAAGGAATATACCTTGTTCTCAGTGGTACATGGCACATACCATTGACCATGTACTAGGACACAAAATCCTCACAATTCAATGCAGAAAGGCAGAAGTAATAAATGCATCATTCTCATATCATGATACAATAAAAAGCAAATTCAATGAAGGACCATGGAAAGACAAACTAAAAACTTATTGGAAACTAAACAATTTAATCCTAAAGAATTGAGTGGGTAAAACAAGAAATCATTGACACAATCAGTAACTTCATTCAATACAATGACAATAATGAGACAACATACCAAAATTTTTGGGATGCAGCAAAGGCAGTTCTTAGGAGAAGTTTTATATCTCTGAGTTCCTACATGAATAAATTAGAGAAAAGAGAGGTAAATGAATTGGGCATGCAATTGAAAAAGCTAGAAAAAGAACAAATTGAAAATCCCCAATTAAATATTAAATTTGAAATACTGAAAACCAAAGGAGAGATTAATAAAATTGAAATTAAGAAAACTATTGAATTAATAAATAAAACTAAGAACTGGTTTTATGAAAAAAAAAGCAATAAAATTGAAAGACCTTTAGTCAATATGATAAAAAAAAGAAAGAAGAAAGCCGAATTATGAGTATAAAAATGAAAAGGGGGAACCTACCACCAATGAAGAGGAAATTAAAACGAAAAACAGGAATTATTTTGCTCAGTTGTATGCACATAAATTTGACAATCAGTGAAATGGATGAATATTTACAAAAATATAGGTTGCCCAAATTAAATGAAGAGGAATTAAATTACTTAAATAACCCCATCTCAGAAAAAGAAATCAAACAAGTCATCAGGGAACTCCCTAGGAAAAAATCTCTAGGGCCATACGAATTTACTAGTGAATTCTATCAAACATTTAAAGAACAATTGATTCCAATACTCTACAAACTATTTGGGAAAATTAGCGAAGAAGGAGTACTACCAAGTTGTTTTTATGACACAAATATGGTACTGATACCTAAATCAGGAAGAGATGAAACAGAGAAAGAAAATTATACACCAATCTCCCTCATGAGTATAGATGCAAAAATTTTAAGTAAAATGGTATAAAAAAGACTACAGCAACTTATCACAAGAATAATACACTTTGATCAGGTAGGATTTATTATAAGAATGCAAGTATGGTTTAAATAATAGGAAAACCATCAGTATAATTGATAATATCAACAACAAAACTAGCAGAAACCACATGATTATCTCAATAGATGCAGAAAAGGCTTTTGACAAAATACAACATCAATTCCTATTAAAAACACTAGAAAGAATAGGAATAAATGGCATCTTCCTTGAAATAATAGGTAGCCTATATTTAAAGCCATCAGCAAGTATTATACATAATGGGGAGAAGCTAGAAGAATTTCCAATAAGATCAGGAGTGAAACAAGGGTGTCCACTATCACCACTCTTATTCAATCTGGTACTAGAAATGTTATCAGTAACAATTAGAGAAGAAAAAGAAATCAAAGGAATCAAATTAGGCAAAGAAGAGACCAAGCTATCACACTTTGCAGATGATATGATGATATCCTTAGAGAATCCTAGAGAATCAAGTAAAAAACTACTTGAGACAATAAATAAATTTGGCAAAGTTGCAGGATATAAAATAAACCCACATAAATCCTCAGCATTCCTGTACATTTCTAATGAAATTCAACAGCAAGATAAAGAAAGAGAAATGCCATTTAAAGTTATTGTAGACGTTATAAAACATTTGGGCATCTACCTGCCAAAACACACCCAAGACCTATATGAACAGAACTACAAAACACTTTTCACACAAATAAAGTCAGATGTAACTAATTGGAAAGATATCAATTGCTCATTGCTGGGTTGAGCTAATATAATAAAAATGACAGTTTTAACTAAATTAAATTATATATTTAGTGCCATGCCAATCAGTTTACCAAAAGACTACTTTATAGAGCTAGAAAAAATAGTAACAATATTCATTTGGAAGAGCAAAAGGTCCAGAATATCAAGGGAATTAATGAAAAGAAATGCTAGGGATGGTGGACTAGCTGTAGCAGATTTTAATCAGTATTATAAAGAAGCAATCCTCAAAACTCCTTGGTACTGGCTGAGGAATAGAGTAGTGGATCAATTGAATAGATTGGGTACACGACTCAGAAGTCAATGACTGTAGTAATCTACTGTTTGATAAATCTGAAGACCCCAGTTTTGGGGATGAGAACTCTCTATTTGACAAAAACTGCTGGGAAAACTGGAATATAGTATGGCAGAAACTGCGCATATACCATTATCTAACACCATATACCAAAATCAAGTCTAAATGGGTGCGTGATTGAGGTATAAAGGCTGATACTCTAAGCAATCTGGGAAAGCAAGAAATCATTTACCTGTCAGATTTGCAAAACACTTCAATAACAGTCATGTTATGAAAGACAAATTATATTTCCTTCCATCTTGTCCTTTCCTCCATTTTTCTGTTCTCTCCTTTGACCTGTCCCTCCTCAAAAGTGTTTGCTTCTGATTACCCCTTCCCCCAATGTGCTGTCTCTTCTATCTTCCTGATGCTCTCTTATCCTCTTCCTCCTACTTTCCTGTAGGGTAGGATAGATTTCCATGCCCAATCACATCTGTATAATATTCCTTCTTTAATCCAAATCCAATGAGAGTGAGGTTCACTCATTCCCTCTCACTTCCCCGCTCTTCCCCTCAATTGTAAAAGCTTTTTCTTGCCTCTTTTATGTGCGATGATGTACTACATTCTATCTCTCCCTTTCACCTTCTACCAGTAGATTCCTCTCTCACCCTTTAATTTTATTTTTGGGATGTTTTTGGATACACATATGTGTGTGTGACTGTGTGTGCATCTCATAAGACACATATATCATCTTTCCTTGTAGGAATGTTAACAGTTCAACTTTAATATACCCCTTGTGATTTCTTTTTCCTGTTTAACTTTTACTTTTTTATACTTCTCTTGCTTCTTGTATTTGAAAGTCAAATTTTCTATTCAGCTCTGGTCTTTTCATGAAGAATGCTTGAATATGGAGCGGAGTGAAGATGGTGGAATAGAAGCAGGACCTCTTTGCGGTTCCAGCTTCCACCTTCCTCAATCCATATAAAAAGGTGACTTTGGAGCTGCAGAACCCACAAAATGACACATAGAAGCTAACCTCCTGCTGAGGACAACCCACAGGAATGGGCCAGCTCAGAGCTCGGGGAGCCAAGCCCCACACCAAGGCTTTAGCCCCAGGGCTGGCCTGACCCAGAAGGACTCCAGATCAGCAGTAGCTGTGGCCATTTCCAGATTTATCAACACACACATGCGAAGGACAAAGTTAGAGGTCAGGGCAGTCTGGACTTTGGGACCCAATAAGTGGAAGTGCATGGCTTTTGCCCCCTGGGGCGAGAAGCTGCTGAGATGCCAGCACAGCCAGCCAGTGCCACCTGGCAACTTCAGCTCCTGGCCTGCAGAGTGAAGGGGGATCAATCACCAGTCTGAGGGGTAATTTATCTTTCTTTAGCCTGCTTGGATCTGGATTGCAGTCTAGGATGGACATCCTGGGGTGTGTGTCCAGCTTTCCAGAGCATGTGGAGGCCTCAGAGAGGGCACCCATCTAATACCTCTGGAAGCTGAGAAAACCCCAGCATTTGGGAAAAAATGCTCCCCTGTCTTGTGGCACAGTCCTACTGTGTCAAAAAGCCCAGGGGTCAAGTGACTGAGGGGCAACATGACCAAGCAAAGGAAACAAAGCAGACAGAAGATTCCAACATTAGACTCCGATTTTGGGGACAAAAAGGAGCAAAGCATGTAACAGGAGGAAGACAATGAAGTCAGACCTCCTGTACCAAAAGATTCAAAGGAAAATAAGAGCTGGTTACAGGTCATAGAGGACCTTAAGAAGCAGATAAGAGAAGTGGAGGAAAAACTGGGAAGAGAAATGAGAATGATGCAAGAAAATTATGAAATGAGAGTCAACAGCCTGACTGAGGGAAATAACATCTTAAAAAACAGACTAACTCAAATGGCAAAAGAGGCTCAAAAAGGCAATGAGGAGAAGAATGCCTTAAAAAGCTGAATTTTACAGATGGAAAAAAAATCACAAAAGCTCAATGAGGAGAATCATTCCTTCAGAATTAGATTGGAACAAATGGAAGCTAATGACTTTATGAGAAATAAAGACACTGTTAAACAGATCCAAACAAATGAAAGAATAGAAGGCAATGTGAAATATCTCATGGGAAAAACCACTGACCTGGAAAATAGATCCAGGAGAAATAATTTAAAAATTATTGGACAACCTGAAAGCCATGATCAAAGTAAGGACCTAGAAATCATCCTCCAGGAAGTTCGCAAAGAAAACTGCCCTGATGTTTTAGTACCAGAGGGCAAAATAGAGGTTGAAAGAATGCACTGATCACCTCCTCAAAAAGATCCCAAAAAGAAAACTCCTAGAAATATTATAGCCAGGTTCCAGAATTCCCAGATTAAGGAAAGAATATTACAAGAAGCCAGGAAGAAACAATTTGAATATTGTGGAAACACAATCAGGATAACCCAGGATCTGGCAGCTTCTACACTGAGGGATTGAAGGGCTGGGAATATGATATTCCAGTGCTCAAAGGAATTGGGATTAAAACGAAGAGTCACCTACCCAGCAAAACTGAGTATCATGTTTCAGGAGAACATATGGTCATTCAGGGGAATAGAGGACTTTCAAGCATTCTTCTTGAAAAAACCAGAGTTGAATAGAAAATTTAACATTAAGATACAAGAAGCAAGAGAAGCATGAGAAGGTAGTCAAGGAAAAGAAATCATAAGGAACTTATCAAAGTTGAACTATTAACAATCCTACATGGAAAAACAATAATCATAACTTATGGAACCTTTCTCAGTAGTTGAAGGGGATATATATGTGTGTGTGTATATTTCTATATATGAGGTTATATGGGCATATGAATACATATGTGAATGTGTGTATATATGTTTACAGGTATACATAGATAGAGGGCACAGGACCAATTTAACTGGAAGGGATGATACCTAAAAGTTGAAATTAAGAGGTGAGAGAGGAATATAATTAGAGGAGATAGGGAGAGACAGAATGGGGTAAACTATCTCATATAGAAGAGGCAAGGGAAAATGGTTACAATGGAGGGGAAGAATAGGAAGGCAAAAGGAAATGGGTCAACCTTATTCCCGTTGAATTTGTTTTGAGGAGGGAATGAAATACACACTAAATAGGTTATCTCAACCTACAGCAGAGTAGGGGGGAAGGGGATGAAAGGGTTGGTAATGGAAGGGAGGGCAACCTGGGGGGGGAGGGATGTTGGAGGCACCCACTTTTGAAAAGGGATGGGATCAAAGAAGAGAATAGAACAAGTAGGAGGTGGGATAGGAGGGAGGGAAATATAGTCAGTCTTTTACAATATATCTATTATGTTATTGTTTTGCATTAGCCACACATGTACAACCTGTACTTAACTGCTTATCTTCCCAGTAAGGGTGTGTGACAAGGGAGGAATGGAATGAATATGGAATTCAAAGTTTTAAAATCAAATGTTTAAATATATATATGTTTGTGTGTGTGTGTGTGTGTGTGTGTGTGTGTGTGTGTGTATACAGGCACTGGGGCATAGAGATGCACTGGAAAAGTCAAAAGGGAGAAAATATGGGAGAGAGCAGATTGGAGGAGGGGATATCCTGTGGGACTGCTATTTTGGGGTGGTGGGTAGGGGAAAAACCGAGAGAAAATTTGTAACTCAAAATATGGTGGAAATGAATGATGTAAATCAGAAGTTAATAAAGCATTTGAAAAATGAAATAAAAAAGAATGCTTGAATATCCTCTATTTCATTGAAAAATCTATTTTCTTCTCCTATTGTATTATACTCACTTTTTCTGGGTTGGTGATTCTTGGTTTTAATCCTAGCTCCTTTGACCTCCAGAATATTATATTCCAAGACCTTCAATCCCTTAATATAGTAGCTGCTCAATCTTGTGTTATCCTGATCATTATTCCACACTACTCAAATTGTTTCTTTTTGTCTGCTTGCAATATTTGCTCCTTGACCTGGGAACTCTGGAATTTGTCTACAACATTTCTAGTAGTTTTACTTTTGTGATGTCTTTCAGGAGGCAATTTGTAGATTCTTTCAATTTCTAGTTTACCCTCTGGTACTTGAATATCAGCGAAGTTTTCCTTGATAATTTTTTGAAAGAGGATGTCAAGGCTTTTTTATTTGATCATGGATTTCAGGTAGTCCAATAATTTTTAAGTTATCTCTCCTACATCTATTTTCCAGTTCAGTTCTTTTTCCAATGAAATATTTTACATTTTCTTCTATGTTTTCATTATTATTGTTTTGTTTTATACTTTCTTGATTACTCATGAAATTAACTTTGATTTACTCCATTCTAATTTTTAAGGAATTATTTTCTGCAGTGAAATTTTGCAACTCCTTTTCCATTTGGCCAGTTCTGCTTTTTTGAGGTATTCTTCTTATTGGCTTTTTGGAACTCTTTTGCCATTTGGGTTAGTCTATTTTTAATGTATTATTTTCTTCAGTATTTTTAGGGGTCTTCTTTAGCAAGCTGTTGACTTGTTTTTCATGATTGTCATGCATCACACTCCCAAAGTCCACACTGCACTGACCTCTCACTTTTTCCTTTGCATCTATGTATTGATAATTCTGAAAATCACTACAGCTGCTGGTGATCCAAATTCCTTCCAGTCAGTGTTTGGTTAAGGCCCTCCCTGTGGCTTAAACCTCTGGTTCGTGGGTGGGCTGGGGTCGGCTCCCAGAGTGCTGCTCTGGCCAATTACTGCTGGCCTGCTGGGCTGTCCTCAGTGGGAGGTTAGCTTCTCTGTGTCATTTTTTGGGTTCTCTAGCTCAAAAGTTTGTTCACAGTCCTCTTTTACATGAATTGGGGGAGGTAGAAGACAGAGACCCACAGAAGTCCTGTTTCTACTCCACCACATTGACCACCAATTCTAGTTTTCAAGGAATTCTTCTCATCAGTGGATTTTTGTGCCTCTTTTCTCATTTGGCTTATGTTTTTTAGATGCTATTTTCTTCAGCATTTTTGTATTTCTTTTAATAGCTGTTGATATTTTTCCCCATTAGTTTCTTGCATTACTCTCTTTCTCCCCGAATTTGTCCTCTGCCTCTTTTATCTGATTAAAAAAAGTTTCTCTTCCATAGTCTGAGACAAATTCACCTTTTTTTGAGGCTTTGGATTTATCATTTTTGACTTTACTATTTTCTTTAGAATTTGTGTTTTCTTTTTTAAAAGGGACAGGTTCAAAGTAGAGAACAAGATAATTGAGGGGGGTGGGATAGGATGGAGGGAAATATAGTCTTTCACAATATAACTACTATGGAAATGTTTTCCATAGCTACACATGTACAACCTATATTGAATTGCTTGTCTTCCCAGTGGGGGTGGGTGAGGAGGGAAGAGAGGAGGGAAAGAATATAGAAATCAAAGTTTTACAAACAAATGTTAAAAAAAAAGAAAATATTTGTTGTTTTTGTTTTTACATGCAACTGCGAAATAAGATATACAGTCACTGGGGTATAGAAATCCATCTTGCCCTACTAGAAAGTTGGGGGTGGAGTGGGGAGGATATGAGAGAATGCATTGGGGGAAGGGGTATTCAGTAGGCTTGCTATATTGGGGTGTGGGGTAGGGGAAAGAATTTGTGTTTTCATCTTCCCTGTCACCCAGTCATTGTAACTATCTATGGTCAAGTTTTTTTTAATCATTTATTCATTTGCCCACTCTACTTCTTGACCTTTAACTTTAAGTTGGACTCTGCTCCTCAAGTTGGAGGGGACCCTATCCCAAGCTTCAGGATTTTTTCGCTTCAGTGGTTTTCAGAGCTAGTTCTGGGCATCTGTATGTTTTCAGTGCTTCCAAGGTGGTATGATCTAAGGAGAGCTGTGTTTACCACTCTTTTGGCCTGTGCTATAGTCTGAGAGACCACAAACACTCTTTTCTGCCTTGAAACTGTCGCCACAGTCATTGTTCCACTGAGGCTGCAAGCTCTGGTGTGCTAGTGCTCCTCTTTTCCCTTGAATTGCCACCCAGGACTGTGACCTGAATTAGTGTATGGACATTCAACAGAGTTCTGGAGGTAGTGACAGCAAAGGGACTCCTGTAATCTCTTTCTGACCAGTTGTATGAACCTTATGGTCTGTGGGCTGAGAGCCCTGGAAATTGCTGCTGCCAATTCAGTTGCTCCTGATGCCTACTGCTGGTTTCCCTCTAGTTGTGTATGCTAGACTGCACTTCATTCTCATCCTGGTGTGACAAATGTTTCCTGATGACCTTCTAATGTGTCTTGGGGTAGGAAATTGTTTCACCTTCTCCTTTTTTTGGGTTTGCCACTCTGAAATTCATTTGGCAGTATAGTTTTTATGTTATTTGGGATGGTTCATGAGAGTTCTTGCCTTTTCTCTGTCATCTTGCCTCTGCCTCTATGATGTAATTCTAAGTATAGTAATTGCTTTTTCTTTCTTTCTTTTTTTTTTTTGTATGTTGTCATTTCCTTTTAGTTAAGTTCCTTAGGGGAGGGACTGTCTTTTTTTTTCATATCTGTATCCCTAATGCTTAACACAGTGCCTGGCATACAGTAGGTGCTTAATAAATGTTTATTGTTTATTATCTCTCATTGCCTCTGTATGTATTTTAGGTGCCTAGTTATTTGAACATTGCCTCCTAGAATATTAGCTATTTTTAAACTTTTTTTTAAATTTTGTTTTTGCATTTTTTTTTTTGCCTTTTGCTTTTTTGGAGGGGGGTGGGCAGGGCAATTGGGGTTGTGAATTCCCCAAGGTCACACAGATAGTAAGTGTCTGAGGCTAGATTTGAACTCAGGTCCTCCTGACTCCAGGGCCTGTACTCTGTTCCCTGTGCCACTTAGCTGTCCCTAGGAATTTCAATATCCTTATATCCTCTTGGGGAGATTTCTTTGTATTTGATTTGATTTTTCAATCACCATAAATAATTTATTGCTTATTGGTTTTAGTCTTTGGGATTAAGGAATATATACCACCCAGAAATAACTACTAAGAATATTTTGTTATCATTTAATGTTTAGAAACATGTCAGTATCAATGATTTATGTTGAGGTCAAATCTCATTTGAAACTTCTATGTGAAAGGAGTCTACTAAAATCTTAACTGGGCATCTGGATAGTACAGTGGATGGAGTGTTGGGCTTAGAATAAGGAAAACTAATATTGCTCATGAATTAATACCAGGCCTTAGACACTTACTAGCTGTGTGACCCTTGATAAGTCACTTAACTCTATTTGCCTCAATTTCTCATCTGTAAAATGAACGGGAGAAGAAAATGGCAAACCACTCCAGTATCTTTTCCAATAAAACCCCAGATGAGGTCACAAAGAAAAGGATGCAACTGAAGTAACTGAATGACCACAATAACAAATCTATACCAAGTCTACCTCTCTTCTTAATTTCTCTTCTTTTGTTGAAGGTACCACCACCCTTCCATTCTCCTACTTTCATAATCTCAGAATTATACTTGACTCTTTATTTTTACTCAACTCATTTGGAATCATTTGCCATATCTTGGCCTTTCTACCTCCACAACATAACTTGCCTCAGACCTCTTCTCTCTTCTCACACAACTATCACATTCATTAACCCCCTTATCACTTCCAACCTAGATTATTGTGACAGCCTTCTAATTAGTCTCCTTAGCTCAGGCCTCCCCCTAATGCTCTTCTAGCCTCCAAGTACCTATCAAAGTGATTTTCCTTAAGGGCACAGCTGACCTTTGCACTTCCTATTCAATAAATATCAATAGCATCCTGTTCTCTCTGGGATAAAAAAAGGAACTTCTCTGTATATCTTTTAATGTCTTTACAACTTGAACTCAACTGACTTTTCAAAACAGTACTTTTCCTCCTTTTCTCCAAGACTTAGTCAAACTCTGTGTCACATTTCCTTTCTCTTTGCCTTTACATTAACCAACCTCCATGGAGTACCTAAAATGTACTCTCTCCTTTTATTATACAGAATCCCTCAAAATTAAACATGGAGACTCTTTTAAAAAGAAAGAAAACATTTTTCTGTACCTTTTGCATGTTAGTATCCTTCCTTACTTAAGCTACTTTCTATTTGTAAATTATTTCTGTACTAAATACTTTTTATTTATTCACTATATACTTATGAGAATATATATAGTAGATAGCAATAATATCTTAATCATCCTCCTTCCATTAAGGCTAGTCTGAACCATTATTCAAGAGTTGGTTGGATTAGAAGATTTAGGGCTCAGACTATTGTCATGGTTTCTGTGAGAATACCTTGATAAAGGTTAGCAATAATCAAATTCTTATGGAAATGTGCTGGAAAATTTTTTTTTGGGGGGGGAATTAAGTACATTTTAGAAAAGGTGTTGTGTATAGGTTCCTGTTATTCTTTATGCCATATTAGCTATATACAAGTTCCCTCCAACAGATTATAGTTAATGACACATATGAGTCTCCACCATTCTGTATACTATAGATAGCATTCTACTCTTCTGTATTTTGAAGACTGTATTCTATAAAATTTCCTACTCTATGCTACAGGGAGATTATATACAAGTTTTGTTGTTCTGCATGCTTCATTTTTAAAGTGGTACAAAATAATTGCATAGTCCTGACTATATAAATATCTGGCATTTAACTATATCTCCTTAGTGACCTGTTGCAGACTACCAACATGCATATACACTGGTACTTCGTTGTCTATAATAAAATTCTGTCTTCTTATTTTGGAAAGATTGCCTAATTCTTATTGCCCATTGCTTTCTCATTATTTCTTCATTATTTGAAGACAGAAGCATCCATGAAGTCCTGGGTCAGAGGAGGGTGGCTTTTGGAGAAGTGGTCAAAAGAAGTTTATCTGCCAGAGCACGATTCACAATAGCACAGAAAAGAGAGCTTCAATAAGTTGAATAAAACAAGGGGCCTTCAATGCAATGCCTATTAAGGTTTGAATGACAAACGATGTCTTATTTTCTTCTAATATTGAACCTAAACTACAGAAAAATAGGTCTGATCTCATCTAGGTGAACTAGACAGTATGGCACAGTGGATGGAGAGTTTGCCTCAAAGCCACAAGAGCTGGGGTACTTGGCTAAGTAATAACTCGACCTCTCAGTGATACATTTCTTTAAGACTATGAAATACATAGAAGTTGCTTATCTATATTAGTGGAGTTAGTTTCCTCTTTCTGGAATCCCCTATACCAATGAAATCACAAGTCCAATCCTGAATTTTTACATATTTATATATGTTCCCATCAAAGAGTAAGTTCCTTGAGAATGATTGTTCTTTATTCTTTCACTTGTATCCATAAGCATCTTGCATAGTGCTTGGTCCATAGGAGTTTTTAATAATTGTTGTTTGATTTATTTGCTGGCTGACCACTTTAATGGTGCCCACAGAAACCATGATGGGGAAAGAAAAGTTATGGCCCACATGACTTTGTATTACCAGATGAGCAGAATTGTTGTTACAAATTTTGCTCATAGGTTTCCATTACCAGAGATCTCTGAGGACCTTATATTCCTTCTTTAATTATGAGTCCTTTCACCCACAAGTCATCACCTTGTGAATGTTACTGTTGATCGAACTGAAGAAAAGGCATTTAGTCAAACCTCACACAGAAAGTCGGTGTTGGGCTGGGAAGAACCTCCTTAACATTTTACTGGGCAGCTTTTAGATTCAACTGCTAGGATATCTTTATGGCTTCTTACCTATATTAAGTTTTTCCATATATAAAATATGGAAAAATATGCTTCAAGGATGTGAAGAGCATATTCATAATTTTAAATATATTTCCCTGGGTCCAAAAGCTAATTAAAAATACTAATGTTCAGACTTTAAAATGGTGTATACTTAAGACATTGGTTGGGGGAGAAATGGTATAGAAGGGAGAAGTTGATGGGTGATTATTTCTTTGTTTCTATATTAATTTTATTTTTATTCTGAGCTGAACAAACACCAAATAGAATGAGCACTTATATGTAAAAGAGGAACAGAAAAAGAGAACATAAAACTACAGGCAAGCCTCTTTATATAGACTACTTTTCCTTTTAAGTATACGATAAGAACAAATTACAGTTTTTAAAGTTATCTTGTTTAATTAGCCTCTCTGATCTCAGTTTTCTTCTTTTCCCTCCATTTTTTTTAAAGTTGCTTTAATGATCCTTTCCCCAGCTATTTCTTTATTCCTTTTTTTCCTCTCTTAAGTGAAATTAAATTGTAATGAATGAAATGTTTATGGCAACATATGTGGGAGATACATTCTTAGACAACTAATGTTTGAAATATAAAGTGTAAACATAAGTCTTTATAAAGACCTAAACCTAAAGACCTGCCCAGAGGGGGACCCAGCTAGCCAGTTCCAACTGGTCAACTCAGTTTGTCTGGTCTCATCTCCTGTCCTCTCCCCTCCTGGAGAGATTCATTCTGGATCTCATTGATTAGACAGTTCCCTGCTCAAGCACTACTTGATGGTTATATTTTGGGCCCTCTTGACTCTGAGTGAAGATAAATAGCAATCGTTTCTCTTTTGGCCAGCAACTCTGAGGGTCTTCCTCTCCCAGTTTAATTTAATTTAAACTTTTTTTTTTATTAAAGGTGCCATCCTTTGACTCACTTCTTAAAGAGGCCTATTCACTGAAGAGGTGTTGCCTAACTCAAAGTGAGAACCTGAAAAGACCTTAGCTTAAAAAGGCCAAGGTCCCACTGCATCCTGGCCATCTACAGTCTTGCTGCTCTGTATCTGGCCACTGGACCCATATGAATATTGAGGAGAAAGTAAAGCTGGTGACTTTGCCCAACCTTCCCTCCCTTAAATCCAATTCAATTACAAGTTGTCATCATTTTCCTGATGTCATGGTCCTCTTCAAAATGAAGGACAAACAACACAACCACATGCCTAAACACAGTGAGATCATTTGAGTTGAGAGATATAAGGCACTCTGCAAACCTTAAAATAGGATTATAAAATCTGTAGCCACTTATGACAAAAGGATTTTGGGTGGCCTGAAAAATATACAGGTATTTTCCTCTACATTTTTTGCCTTCCATTCAAAATTACAGAGGTAATGTTCTTATTCTCATTCAGTCATCAAGGCTCCATTCTAGGTGATGACTTTATTGCTTAAGTTTCCTACTGCACTCCTGTTAAGCAAAAGCAATGTTTCTAGAGAAATACCAGGGGGATGCTGGTAAATACTTACCAACTGGGCTGGAAGGGGGAGGGCAAGTATATACACACACTTTTAATTACTTTTTAAATACTTTTTGTTTGTTTATTTTGCTGTTGTTCTTTTTATTTTTTTTTTTGCTTTCCGGAAAATTATATTCCACTGCCTCTGATCTTTCAATGTAGAGGCTGCCAAATCCTGTGCAATCATCACTGTGGACCCTTGTAGCAGCAAGCACCCCAAGCGTCCTCAGGGTTTGCTGCCAATACAGGTTCTTGGATCTGCTTTGATAAAGGAAAGCAACTCAAAATGGGTTAAAAAGCTTACTTTAATCAGTCAAACATGTATCGTTTACCTAGTTCAGGGGAAAGAGGTCAGCACCCCGAACTTCAAAGTATACAGACAGAATTATCAAGACAGAAACAGATCAAGTAAACAGATTTCCAAACTGTCCAACCATTATATCCATACCCAGTCAACATCTGGGTTTCAACATCTGGGTTTTTCAAAGCCAGGGGGGCTCCAGACAACGGCTTCCCAGAATCCATATCCAATCACAGAACACTTCTCAAAGTGAGCCCCCAAAACAAAGCCTCACATCAGGGCTTATATAGCCTTCTCCTGGCTCAGAGACTGTAACAACCTTTTGGACCCACTGGCCAATCAAAAAGTATCTACTGAAAAACAAGCCTCTCACCCCAGGCTCCAGGTGCACTTTAGCCTAGGGGCAGGGAAGATCTTTAAAATTTACATTCTCATTACAACCCTCCATATTTGAATTGTCTCTTTCTGGCCACTTGAAGTATTTTCTCTTTTACCTGGTAGTTCTGGAGTTTGGCCACGAAATTTAGAGGACTTTTCAATTTGGAATCTCTTTCAGCAGGTGTCCGGTAAATTCTCTTGATTTCTATTTTACCCTCAGGTTCTAGTATCTCAGGGCAGTTTTCCTTAATGAACTCTTGGAAAATGTTGTCCAGGCTCATTTTGTCATCATGATTTTCTGGTAGGCCTATGATTCTCAGATTGTCTCTCCTGGATCTGTTTTCCAGGTCAGTTATTTTTCCATTGAGGTAGTTTACCTCTTTTTGTAATTTTTCATTCTTGTTGTTTCGTTTGACTCCTTCTTGGTTCCTCATAGAGTTATTTCTTTCAATTTGGTTGATTATAGTTTTTAGCAAATCATTTTCCTTACATAATTTTTGGAGCTCCTTTTCCATATCATACACTTTTCTTTTTAGAGAGATGTTTTCTTCATTATAATGTTTTTCTAATTCTGCAATTTTGGTTTTGAGAAAATTATTCATTTTGTCTTCTATCTCTCTCATTTGGTTTTCAAAGTTCCTTTTGATCTCATCTAAGAGAGCTTACTGTGCTTGGGACCCATTCCCTGTTGATGTTTCAGCTGTGGGTGTGGAGTCCACATTGTCACCCTCTGAGTTTGGTTCCTCTCTCTGAGGATAGTAGGACTTCAGAGTCTTTGTAGTCTACTTTCTACCCATTTTGAGGCAGGGTCCTAGCCCTGCCCTTCCTCTAGGGATCCCAAACCTTTACTGTAGAGGGTTTTGCCCTGGGGCAATAGTTACTATGTTTTCCGGGTCAGGGAGTGGTGGGGGAGGGGGAGGGTTGGAGCAGGCAAGGTTCACTCTGTCATCCTGGTCTTTGGAAGTCCTGATAGGGGCATTTTTTTTTAAATTTCTGGGCTATGAAGTGATAGCCCCAGGAGTATTTGCTGTCCGGCACAGGGCCCCTGCATTTGGTTCTCACCTTGATTTTTCCAGTTCCGGCCCTTTGGTGATAGGCCTGGTAGTGGACCTTGTGGTTGCTGGGATGACTTGCCCTTCCAAACCTGCCTCTGCTGGACATGACTTCCAGGCCTGCCTCTGGATCTGTGGCCTTTTTTTTTTTATTGGAGGAATGCAAGGCAGTTGAGGTTAAATGACTTGCTGATTACACAGCTAGTAAGTGTGTTAAGTGTCTGAGGCTGAATTTGAACTCAGGTCCCCCTGGCTCCAGGGCTGGTACTCTATGCACTGCATCACCTAACTACCCTTTTAATACATTCTTAAATCTAGAAAATCAGCAAAACAATAAATCATCCCTGTTTTGTAGGGATTACTGTTTTCTCAGGTATAAATGTTCACACTGAAAATTTAATAAAACTAAGAGCTAATGTGAGCTGGTTCTAGCATATATCTGCCTAAAAATCACTGGAGTTGGAGTTGGGGGACAGAAATTTTATTTTCAACTTTTTTAATTGAGAGAGTAATTCCTTCTTTGTGCCTCAGATTTTTTTTTCTCTTTAAAAGAAATTAACTTGGGGCAGCCAGGTAGCACAGCGAGTAAAAGCACCGGCTCCAGTGTTAGGATGACCTGGAGATCGAATCCCAGGCTCAGACACTTAGCACCCAGCCAGAAATACCTGGCCATGTAACCTTGAGCAAGTTATTTAACCCCAATTGCTTAGGGGCGGCCAGGTGTCACAGCGAGTAAGAGCACCGACTCCAGTGTCGGGATGACCTGGATCAAATCCGGGCTCAGATATTCAGCACCACACCCAGAAATAACTGGCCATGTAACCTTAAGCAAGTTACTTAACCCTGATTGCTCTAAAAAAAATAAAAATAAAAGAAATTAACTGGACTACATGATTCCCAAATCCCTTTATAACTCAAAATTCTCTACCAGGACTAGCCCATGTACACTGACAGCTTAGATATGCTAACAGATTTCCTCTGTTCCTCAGAGAGAACATGGGGATGAACCATCACCTCAGGGAATAGGAGAAGAATACTTGACTTGAAGAAAAGAATCCAGCAACCTTCTAAAAAGATCATAGGGAAAAGAATTAATTTGGTTTTGTACCAGGAATTTTCCAATCTCTGGTTTGAATTAGCTAATGATGATAGCTATTAGATGAATTTAAATATTATTTCTTTTTTTGCAGGGATATTGGGGTTAAGTGACTTCCCCAAAATCACACAGCTAGTAAGTGTGTTAAGTGTCTGAGGCCAAATTTGAACTCAGGTCCTACTGACTCCAGGGCCAGTGCTCTATTCACTATACTACCTAACTGCCCCAATATTGTTTCTTAAACAGACAAGCACTGCAAACTTGTATAAAGAATGGAAGTAAGAGAATAATTGACTAGATTAGCACTCTGTGAGTTTAGGAGTCAAGTTCCTCTGATCCCACCCCCCCAAGATAATAAGTTTAAGAGGAAGTGTTGTAGGCAACGGATGCCAAGAACCCTGAAATGCAAGGGTACAAGGCATGAGTCTGCCTTGAAAGATCTGACCACTCAAGCCTTCATTCAGTCCAAGTAGTGAGTTTATTACCACACAGGTTCGGGTGGCAATTTGTGATGCCAGTACAAGCTGACAAGACTGTTAAAGGAATCTGTGAGGTTGAAATTGGTACTTTTATACAGAAAGACTGTCAGAAGATCTGAATGGGATTAAGGAGTGGCAAGTAATCTGGGGTGGGCCAGGTACAAATAATGAGTGTCATTATGAAAGGACAGTTAAAAGGATTATTGATGGGGATGGGCCAGGTGCCTCAGGTGAACACCAGGGATCTGGGTTCCTGGGACTGTGCTCCTGAAATTTTTGGAAAAGTTCAGGGTCTTATAGTGTCCCACAATTAACACCCCATCAGAAGGTTTTTCTCCTCCTCCTCCTCCTCCTCTTCCTTCTTCTTCTTCTTCCTCTTCTTTCTTCTTCCTCTTCTTCTTTCTTTCTTCTTCTTCTTCTCCTCCTTCTCCTTTTCCTCCTCCTCTCTCTCCTCCTTCTCCTTCCTTGACACATGTGGTCCTTCTGCACACTTGGGGTGTCATACCCTTACATATGGATGCATTGTCCAAGGGAATGACACTTTTGGTCACTTATATTTCATAAGATATCTTGAGATTCAGAAGTTAGACATTTTGTCTTTTTAAAAATTTTTTTGGTTATTTATTTTATCTTTTTTTTCCTTCAAAAATCTGGAACAATTTACTCTTTGTCCTGTGCAGGTTTCATTCTTTTTTCTTGAAGTAAAGATCTGAAAAAACAGGCTTTTAAAAAGCCCATTGGGATTAAAATGGAGCTACTTGAGTACACATTTAAACCCAAATCACTCTGGTTTTCATTGAAGGGCTAATAATAGGCTTCAACTCAAGCCTTTGTTGCCTACTGTTTGGATTTCGCTGGCTCATAGTGAGTGCATATAGCAATTGATTTTGTTCTGGTCAGAAACTCTGAAAGTCTTCCCATCCCAGACTGATACTTTAGTGATGACAAACTAGGCCATCTTTTGTCTCAATTCTCACCCAGACTTTAGTTATTGAATGGACACTGTTTCAGACAAACTGAGACCTGGGAAAGACCTTACTTTTAAAAGGCCAGTGAAATCAACTGCACACTGTACCATCCCCAGTAGTCTTGACTCTTATCTTGCCATTGAGCTCCAATGAGTGGAGAATAGAGTGGGGCTGCTGACTTTGTGCAGCTCTGCCTCATTTAAATCCAATTCACTTGTGAGTCAAAACATAGCCCTTGAGATGTCATTGATCCTCTTCAAGAACAAAGGATGAGCAACAGCATGTTTGTCAAGGATGACGGAAGGGTAGAGATAGGAGTTAATATAAGCCAGATGGAAACTTTTTATGTTAATTGATGATTCCTGCTAACTAGGTACCAAATTTGGTTGTTTCTGCTTTCTCAAGAAAAAGAAATAATTTCATTGCCTTCTAAATTTTACCACCCCAAAGGGCAGATTTAGTCACCCTTTTCTAGCAATGCCTATAGCTTTGTTTTTCTAAAATCAACAAGATTTTGTTCTTGTTTTCCTTTCAAAGTTCCAGGAGAGGTAAGATTTCAGAAAGAATAATTTGCTTATTTCCTCTTTTCTGTGGATGGGGTTGCTACTGAAAAGGATTATTAACTGGGATGGGCCAGGTGCCTCAGGTGAACACCAGGGATTTGCACTTTTTTTGCTTTTTTTGTTTTGTTTTGTTTTGGAGGGCAATTGGTGTTAGGTGACTTGCCCAAGGTCACACGGCTAGTTTGTGTGTTGAGTGTATGAGGCCATATTTGAACTCAGGTCCTCCTGACCCCAGGACTGGTGCTCTATTCACTGTGCTACCTAGCTGCCCTGGATCTGCACTTTTAAGGGAACTGTTTGTATAAAGTGCTTAACATGCTTTTGATATATAACTAAGTGGGAGGAAAAACAAATAAACAAACAAAAAAACTATTCAGACTGGGCACCCAGGCTGAGCAACTCTAGTTCTTAGGGCCTGGCTGAAGAATATATAATTAAATATTTTTAATTATATATGAAAATTTCTAGGTTGGGAGTAGTTATTAACATATAAACAATATGATTTCAAAATGACATTTGTTGGAAAATGTTTTACATAGGATATACTGGCATTTTCAGGAGTGAGCAGAAAGCAGTCATGATTCCACCATTTCCAAGCCTTCCTTAAACATTGTTTTGCTCAAAAGCTCATAAAAGGCAAATATTCTGATGATAGGTTGTAGGTGCTTGATAATTGTAGGATTGATACAGTACAGGAACATCATTCTTGCATGCCATTTTATTTCTGCTACCATGTGGCAGTCTCCTACTGTGATAATGACATCCTTTAGCATATTATTGATGGCAGCAGGCACCAAGAACATGCTGCTGTTAAGTTTACAACTTTTCTAACATTAGAAGGCAAACGTTAGTCTGGAAGAGGTATTGTATTTCTGAAAAATTGAGAATTTGTTAAAGTGACTTTACTTTTTTGGACTCTATCATCATTAATTAATATACTCATTGGGACTCAAAATGCATCTCCCCTTTAGGAGTGCATCATAGAGAAACAAGATGGAGAGATGTAAACAATGTTCATTTTCTGTCTCAATTTCCTTCCTCCTTCCTCTGGATGAAATGTTGAAAAGGCTTGATGCTCAGGTTCAACATAAATGGGAATCCATTCTCCTTTTCATTCTATCAAGAATAGTTTCCTAGATGTGGGCAGGATTTACAAGAAGGCAAAGGGGAGAAAAGTAATGTATTATCTGTAGACTGAGGGAACATCCTTAGAATGGAAGATTTCATTAGGAAAGAAAGACATCAAATCAAAAGGAGAAGAAAAAAGTATTTTAGAGATGAATCTACTTTTATTGCTTTTATTAAACCTGAACGTGAAAAGTAAGGCAACTTGGTGTGCTCAAAAGTGTATTGTATTTAGTCAGAAGAGCTGACTCCTACTCCTGGCTCAGGCTGTTACAAGCTATTATAACCCTGAACTTGGAAACCATCTTTCCATTCTGTAAAACAGAGATAGCTAATTATCTTTAAATTATTTACCTTACCAGACTTTTGTAAGGAAAGTACTTTGTGAATCTGAAAATGTTTTATAAATGTTATTATTTATGTTTTAAACCTACCTCAAAATTTTTGCCCCAATTTATGCAACTTATTTGTTCACTCATTAGTAAATTTTTAAAAATGAATAATTGACAGTATTTATAATGATAGAAAGGTCACACTATTTTCATATTACAAAACTTTTATAGATCTGAGCTGAATTAATGTAAATATTAGAGTTATTAGCATATGTACCAATTCACTGACACCTCAGAAGTGAATTATTGCCATCAAATCTAGGCAATACATTTTAAAGCAAACATAAATTTTACATTTAAAAATACTTTGAATTTTTGTTGAAATTTACATCTAGTTTCCATTTTTACCCAATGTATCAAATGACTGCCGCAGCTACAAATTCAGTATCTTGCACATATATCTTTCTCAATAACCATTAGTTGATTTCTTTATTGGTGGAACAAATTAGGGAGTACTCCAAGTACTCCAGTAGTCCAAAGCCAGTACTCCAAGCATCACAATAAAATTAACCAGTTGATTGATTATATTTATTTTTATTCACTTTTTCATAAAATTAGTGGCTTCCTTAAGAGGTTCTCTCATGATTCAGATAATCATAATTGATATGTGTTTCTTTTCAGTTATATATGAATTGTACATTTCTTACATTTTTCTTCAAAAAGGAAGGATTAGATAATATTCATATTTGCTGAGACATTCAATAATTATCCTTGGGACCAGAAATGTAAACAAATCTATAATTTATACATTTGATAATTGGTCTTCCTTGCTAAGCATTTTAACTGTCCATTTCTGTTTTATATTGTAACAATTGCATATTTGCTACTTTTCTGGGAAAGTAAATGATAATGCCTGTATTTTCCATGTTTTTTTTTTTCTTTTGATCAGAATTTCTATTAATATCAATGAAAATTTTATGCATGAAGCCAACATTAAAAATGGTCCCACCAAGCATATTTATTTACATTCTTTCTCATTTTATAAATTGATGTACAGTAAAAGGACGTCATAGACAATATGACACAATATGATGCTACTGCAGGTCAAAGCTCTAGAGCAAGAGTTTCATTTTTCTCCTGAAGAGGGAAAATGTCAGCTCTCTCTCAGAAAGGATGCGTGTAGAAAAGAAAGTTTATACTCCTCTGCTTATCCCCGTTTGGATAACGGGCGGGCTCTCTCCTCTTCAGATTTTATATTATGCTCTTGCAAAGTATATCAGAGATTCCTTGGCTTTACAATCACTTGTTGGTTCTATTTTTATTTTTAAATTAAGCATTTTGACTACATACTTTTCCTACTGATATTTTCCCAAAGAACAGACCATTAGCTAGGATGGGATAGTCAGGGCTTTTATCCATCTTAAATTTATGGGACATTGATGACATTGAGAGGATACCAGTGGATGACATAGGTCACGCAGAGGTTGTCCCTTGATTTCACCATGTGACCAGAATATCTTTGTTTCTATTCATACATTTCTTTGATGATATTATTTATTCTAGTTTTACTTCATAATTTCTTATTTTTAATGTATTGGAGACTATTCAACCCTTCTATCTCTCCATAGTCTCCTGAGTGATTTTCATTTTCAGTTATTTATGGACCATGTGGTTTTATGACTTGAAGTCATATGATGACACTTGAACAATAGTATTCATCATCATCATCATCACCATCATCATCATCACAATCATTATAATTACCATATCTCTCTTTCTAGGAGAAGTCTAAGGGTCATTAAAATAATGATTCAATTTCCCAAAGGCAATCTAACAAAATTTCTTGTTGCTGTTGTAAACTGAGGTATGAACCCTACAGAACCAAGCTCCTCTTTCCACCTGGGAAGAAAATCAAAGGGAGATCATACCTGTAAAAGTCAAGAGTAATCTTTATGAATCAGGTATGGATATGATCATGTGGAGAAGATAGCCTAATGCTGCAACAACTCAGTTTGGGGAAAGCAAACAAACTAACAAAAAGATGTGGGAAATGGGAAAGGGTTATGGGAAACAGGATGATTGGGGGAGAGAAAGGGACATGTTATAAATGGACAGTCCACTCTCAATGGGTGAAGAGTCCTAGGAACAGGGACACTGATTTCTTTGTACATTGAACAGTAAACAAGATAAGCATGATGGTGCAGAGAGACAACGAAATAAAAAAAATACCCCCAAGGCTCTGAGGCTAGTTAATAGCTCAGGAGCCACTCAAGACTAGTTTGAGCTACGCTAGCTTCAGGGTCAATGGTTTTGCACTTCCAGCTGGGTTTACTCTTGGTAAATTAGAAGAATTGTTAGTTTGTCTAGCCATGCTGTATGCTGATTGGTCAATTTAGTTCCACACTACTCCCCTTGGTTACCTGGATAATTGGGGAGCTCAAGCAAATCAAGGTAGTAAGTACATTCATTTTCACACTATTTTTTGACACTGTTAGGCATATGGATACTTTACATGTTGATTTGAGTGCTATCTTCCTGAAAGATAATTCTTCTTCCAAAAGAAAACCTCTTACTAAGTTAATGATATTGCAAGGGTGTTAAATAGATTAATGCAATATCGGAATTGTCCACAAGGTGGTGATGTGTTTGAGTCACTACTTTGACTCTTGCCGATTTCTAATGGCACCTATAAAACATAACATTTTTCTAGATGGCTGCAATCTTTTCAATGTTCCCCAGAAGGTTTTTAGCCTGTTAATGCCTAGGGTCCTCTCTCATTACCAAGAAAAGAGATTGGTGGTGCTAAAGTAGCTTTGCTTAATTCTTCCCTTGAAGACTAGGTTCCAGTTTAAAATAGGAGATGGAAGTCAGTGTTGTTTAAAATATAAAAATATGAAATTTTCTATAGAGTTAGCACTCTTTGGTTACTTTCCAATACACACCTGATATCACATTCTTAAGGGAATATAAGCATAAATATAAAAATAATTTATCAACCCAATTTTTCTGACCCCTTTTTCACAATTTTTTTTTTATAAAGGGTAAATGTCCTTCATTCATGCATGGACATAACTTATGAAAAGTATGGAAAAGAATATTTATTTTCTATTTAATTTTCATCAACTGAAACGGGAACATTGAGAGGACTGTGAAGAATTTCCACTTATCCATTTCAGGATCATTGACAGAAAAAAAAATTCCCAAAGTTTTCCAGATAAATGGAATTAATAATAAGTGGAAGGAACAGCCACTTTGGATTTTTTTTTCACCACACATTTCCTGGGTTCCCTCTCTAATCATGAAATGGAAACAATACATACTGCTTCAAGCTATGACTCCTACATCTCTGTCTCATGAAAAATCCAAATCACAAGGGCAAGTGAAAGAAGATGGGGAGGAAAAAGACGGAATAGAAATATATTGTTTTTCTTTTCTTATTGAATGGTTTCCTCCAAAGCTTACTCAGGGTAAAGTAACTTCACCTTCTATCCTATATAGCAGTCTCATTTCTAGAATTTTTAACACAAATTCAACTCAATCAAGTTCCTCTCTACTAAGATGAAAAATGTGATTCAGAGTCATTGGACTACATGTCTAATATACACCTACTTATGTGCACACACAATATATATGTAGTAAACATACATACATAAACACAAACACATATACACAGGGGGTATTTTGGTAAAGATTTAACAACTGAATGGAAAAAAAATGTGCACATGATATACTTTTAAGTTTAATCTTCATTCTAAACATTTTTCCCCATAACTTAAGTCCAGAATATCAACATAACAATAAATCAGATCTTGATTTATATACTTCTGACTTCCAAGGTGTAAATGCTCACTATGAAAATTTAATAATCAGACAGCATAATCTGCTTTCAAAATAACCCATCATATACACATATTGATATTTTATTTATATGTATATTTATATGCCTATGAAACCTATATACCTGATATCTACATTATTAAACATATTTATTATATATACATATATATATAATAAATGATAAGCACAGTATGATCTTGTATTTTCCAAAACACATTAAGCTGTATCTTAGACCAGGGCAATATACCTCTAAATGCACATTCATAATCTGGATAGAATGAATTAAAGCAAATAATTTTAAAATATATATCAAATATATAAACAGCAAGAATACACAAGTATAGCTCTCCCAATCCCAACTGTGTGTTGGGATTGGGAGACAGGTGCACACAGTTCCCTAACTGCCACAGTCAGTTCATCAAATCTAAAGGACTACCATTCCATACATCAATATATAAAATTCACTGCCCTCCCCCCAATATAACAAAACAAAGGAAAGCAAAAGGAAACAAAAACAACCTGGTCATAGCACATTTGGCCTCTCCCCTTTCTCATTTTCATGACCAAGGGTTATGTATGAACTTTAAATAATTAATTAATACAGTTCCCAAGCCCTAGGTGTAATGAACAAAGCCTAAGATAGTTTACAGTTAACACTTAGGGTCAGGTAGAAAAGGATGGTGAGACCATGGTAAATCAGAGAGGGATTATTTTTGGACAAATGTCTTTTTGCATTATCTGGTGAATCACTGCATTATCTATTTTGCTTGTCCAATATCACAGGATTGTTGAACCATTGAATATCAGAACTAGCAGGGATTTTAGAGCTCATCTAGTCTAACCTACTCATTCTACCAAGGTGGTAACAGAATCAGGCAGATGAAATGAACTGCTATGTTTTTCACAGCTATTAAAGTTACTGCTTCTTACACACATGTCCTGATTCCATTTCCAGGGCTTATTTCCAACACACCACAGATGCTTCTACATCTAAAGGCTAATCCAGGAGGCTGGATTCCAATTTCAAACTCTCCTGCTGATTACTAGGAAATCACATTAGTGGTTGTGAAATCCTGTTTTTTAAAAATTAGAGAATTAGCCTGTTATTTTCTTTCTTCCTTTGTTTCTCTTTCTTTCTTTCTTTCTTCCTTTGTTTCTCTTTCTTTCTTTCT
This sequence comes from Petaurus breviceps papuanus, assembly GCF_028583685.1. Lineage (NCBI taxonomy): Eukaryota > Metazoa > Chordata > Mammalia > Diprotodontia > Petauridae > Petaurus > Petaurus breviceps. Next base: position 7,179,898 of record NW_027187335.1, on the reverse strand, counting down.
TTCTTTCTTTCTTTCTTTCTTTCTTTCTTTCTTTCTTTCTTTCTTTCTTCCTTCCTTTCTTTTTCCTTCTTTCCTTCTTTCTTTTTTTCTTTCTTTTTCCTTCTTTTTTTCTTCTTTCTTTCTCTCTTTCTTTCTTCCTTCCTTCTTTCCTTCCTTCTTACTTTTCCCTTCCTCCCTCCCCCCTCCCTCCCTCACTTCCTTCCTTCTTCCTTCCTCCCTTCTCCCTTTCCTTTCTCCTTTGTTTCCTTCCCATTCCCTTCCTTTTCTTCCTTACATAGTTTTTACTTTAGTGAATATGGTTAAATAATTTAAAACAGAAAGAGAAGCAGCAGAAGGAAAGTGAAAAGAAAGGTAATACATGCCCTTCACTCTTTTAACATAGAAGTTGCTAAATCTTGTGTGATCATGACTATTGTTCCATAGTATTTGAATTATTTGTTTCTGACTGCTTGTAAATAGAACTCTGGAATTTGACTATAATATACATGGGAATTTTCATGTTGAGATCTATTTCAGAAAATTATTAGTGGATTCTTTCAATTTTTTAACCCTTTGAATCTAAGATATTGGGACAATTTTCCTTTGTAATTTCTCAAAATTTGTTGTCTAAGCTCTTTTTTTAGACCATAATTTTCAGATAGTTCAATAATTCTTAAATTATTTTTCCTCCTTCTACTTTCCAGTTCAGCTATTTTTTTCTTTTTCTGATGAGATATTTCACATTTGCTTCAATTTTTTTTCATTATTCTTATTTTGTTTTATTGTTTCTTGGTGTCTCATGGAATCATTAGCTTCTTCTTGCCCAATTCCAATTTTTAAATAATTATTATCTTCTGTGACCTTTTGTACATGTTTTTTTTTTTCTATTTGTCCAATTCAACTTTTTAAGGAGAGGTTTTCTTCAGTAATATTTTTTTTTCTTTTTTTTACCATTAGGCCAATTCTGTATTTTTTTCAGAGGGGTGGGGGCATATTTGTGTGTGTGCCACTTTTACAAACTATTAGTTCTCGTTTCATAATTTTTTACCTCACTCATTTCTTTTCCTACCTTTTTCCCTCTAGCACTCTTCCATAAGCTCTTTTTGAACTTAGGTACAATTAGCAGTGTTCTTTGAGGGGCTTTGCTTGTAGTGGTTTTCACATTGTTGTCTTCTTCTGAGTTTATGTCTTGGTCTTCTCTGACATTGTAATTGGTTTCTATGGTCAAGTTTTTTTGTTTGTTTGTTAATTTTTCCAGCCTATTTCTTGTCTTTGAAATTTATGTTAAATTTGGCTTCTAATCACCTGGGGATGGGAAGGCTAATTAGGCCAAACTTCAAACTTTTTCATGCTCCTGTTTTTAGTGCTTGTTCTGGATGTCTAGAAGTTTTTGTTGCTTCTAAAGTGGTTTGATACAGGAAGAGGTATGTCATTGCTCTGCTGGCCTGTGCTCTTGTCTTTGTCCAGGAAGGGCCCTACTTCCCTGGTGCCACAAGCACTAATGCTCCTCTTGGTCCTAAAACTGTGACCTGTGCCCCAGCTCTTCCATGACCACAAGTACCAGTGATTCTCTTGGCCTGGAATTGTGACCAAGTCCCCATGTTCCCCTGCAGCTGCTAATACTAACTCGTCTCTCTTCTTTGGAATTGTGACCATGACCCCTACTCCCTTGTGACTTACCACAAGCACCCTTTTCTGCCCTGGAATTACAACCCAGAACTGTTTATGGGCATGTAATAAGAATGTAAATTTTAAAGATCTTCCCTGCCCCTAGGCTAAAGTGCACCAGAAGCCTGGGGAGGGAGGCTTGTTTTTCAGTAGATACTTTTTGATTGGCCAGTGGGTCAATAAGGTTGTTACATTCTCTGAGCCAGGAGAAGGCTATATAAGCCCTGATGTGTAGCTTTGTTTTGGGACTCACTTTGAGAAGTGTTCTGTGATTTGATCTGAATTCTGGGAAGCCGTTGTTGAGAGTCCCCCGGCTTTGAAAAACCCAGAATGTGGAAACCCAGATGTTGACTGGGTATGGATGTAATGGTTGGACAGTTTGGAAATCTGTCTACTTGATGTTTCTGTCTTGATAATTATGCCTGTATACTTTGAGGTTCAGGGTGCTGACCTTTTCTCCTGAACAAGGTAAACGATATATGTCTGACTGATTAAAGTAAGCTTGTTAACCCATTTTGAGTTGCCTTCCTTTAACAAAGCAGATCCAAGAACCTGTATGGGCGGCAAACCCTGAGGACGCTTGGGGTGCTTGCTGCTACAGGGCAGTAGAGTGGCCAATTATTTGTACTTCCACCCAGTACGAGCAGAGGTTCCTCTTTAATCTCTTTCTAAACAGTTGTTCTATCCCCTTACCATCTCTGGGCTAAAAGTTCACAAAGCTGTTTCTCACCCTGTCATAGCTGCCACCAAGACTGCCACATGTGCTCCAGTAAGGCCCTGACCCTGGAGTCACAGATCATTCTTGCTGACTTCCTAATTTTCTTAAGCAAAAAAAAAAAAAAAAAAATATATATATATATATATATATATCCCTTGAAATTTTGTTGGTTCTTTCACTCTAAAATTTGCTTTTAGGAGCTATTTTAAAGTTTTTTTTTTTTTTTTGTGGGGAATGCTGGGAGAGTTCAACTGGATTGCTGCCTGTACTCTGCCATCTTAGCTCCTCCATTATAACCCATTCATTTTAAAGAGAAGCACATTGAATACTATGACTTAGATAAGGCAATTTGACTAGTCCAAATAGTAGGAGCAGAGCTTGTATTCCAATTTCGTTTTCTGACTCAAAATATTGTGCCACCTTCACTGCATGCTGCATGAATCATGAGACTTGGAGATGAGTGCAGGAGATGGTTAAAGGGACTCTGACAATCACTGGGGAAACATCTACAAATAGTAGAATATATGCTATCTTGCACTCAAGCTTCTTGGTCACCTGCTAGCAGTTGTTGTCCAGTCCTTTTTCAATCATATACAATTAGTTCTTCATACTGCATTTGGGATCTTCCTGGCAAAGATGCTGTAGTGGTTTGTCATTTCCTTCTCCAGTTCATTTCACAGATGAGAAACTGAGGCAAACAGGGTTAAGTAACTTGCCCAGGGTCACACTGATAGTAAGTGTCTAGGATTGAATTTGAATTCAAGAAGATGAGACTTTATGACTCCAGGCCTGGCATTTTATCCATTGTATCATCTAGCTGACCTTGCTAGGAATTGAGACTTGGAATGGGGAAAGACTGGGTGGAGGAGAAGTTCACCTAAGGTGTAGCTGCTAGTGAAAGGAAATATTCCACCTGTATTTTCTTGTTTTAACTAATTCACTCTTTGGTTATGTCTTCTTTCTTAAAAGGAGTACAAATGTTGCTAATGTCTTTTAAATTGAGTGCATTCTGAGACTCTGAAGCTAGGATTAACTTCATACATCGTTTTAGCTAGAAAATATCTTAGAAGCTATCTACCCTGGAACCACACCTTGAGGGAGTGGGGAAACCAAAATATTGTTTCAGGAGATGACACAATTTAAAGGGCACTAGCAACATTTGTATTCCATCTGAGAATGTGAACATAATAAACAAGTGAATTAGTTAAAATAATTAAGTACCAAATTGAAGGCTTCCTTTCTCTAGCAGCCACATCCTAGGTGAGCTCCTCTCCCCCACCCAGCCACTCCCTAGTCTGTAATAGTTCCCTTGACAATGTCCTGATGGACTTATGATCTCTGTCTATCCGAGTTAGTTTGCTGAGATCTTTCTCTACACCCCACAAAGTGATGTTCTGGAATGGCTGTTCTACCCCCTTCCCCACTGTTATGTAGAGGTCTTAAATTACTGAAGTGTCACTCCAAATTCTCACCATCTTCAATGAATTTAAATTTTTTTTTGCCTGTTTCATGTATGGTTCATAGTGTTTTTTTTTTCTAGGCATTAGTATTGCTGGTTATAGTTTTGATCTTGTCCAGCCCTGACACAATTTTTTTTAACCAGGAAGGAAAACATCTTTTAAATGTGAACTGAGCTATCCAAGATGACACAAGTATGCAGCTACTGCATTTATTATCTCCTGAGAAGACCCAATAGAACTATAAAATTATAGATTATTCCAGGTAATTCTGCTCCTACAATTAATTTCTCATTTTATCTTACTGGAGAGAGAGAGACAGACAGACAGACAGACAGAGACAGACAGAGAGACAGACAGAGAGAGACAGAGAGAGAGACAGACAGAGAGAGACAGAGACAGAGAGACAGAGAGAGAGACACAGAGAGAGAGACAGAGAGACACAGAGAGACAGAGAGACAGAGAGAGACAGAGAGAGAGAGACAGAGAGACAGAGAGAGAGAGAGAGACAGAGACAAAGACAGAGACAGAGACAGAGACAGAGAGAGATGAATGAGGAAGGAGGTACTCACGAAACCACGGGCCTGTAACAAATTATGCTGGAATTATGACTGCAGTAACCTTTAACTCATCCAGGTTCTGAATAGCAAAGTATCAATCAGTGAGGTTTTACTATCCTGAAAAATGTATACATAAATGCCCAAGGAATGAGACCTGAGGGAGTAATTGGAAAAGCATGGATTTGTAAAGAGAATACCTCTTATAAGAATTGAGACATGGAATAGAAATAAACTTCTTATTCTGTCCTAAATTAGGTAAAATATCTATACCCAACATCAGTGAGGTACAATGTAAAGAAGAAAGAGCTGGATTTAGAGTCAGAGGACCTGAGTTCAAATTCCAGTTCTTCCACTTAACAACTGTATAACTCTGTATAAATCATCCAATCTTCCTGGGACACTGGCCTCAACTCCTACCTTAATGAAGAATCCTTTGAACAGTATCTTTGCCTAGTGGTTATCAATATTTATTTGAACCTCTCCAAAACTGGAAAGCTTACTGCATGTCAAGGCAGTCTATTTTACTTTAGAAGCAGCATGGTACAGTAGAAAAGGTATTGCTACTTTAGTTCACTTCTTCCCTTTGATACTTCCTGTGTGATTATGGGCAAACCAATTTCTCCAGTCCTCAGTTTCCTCATCTGTAGAATAAGGGGCTTGGATTAGAAGACCTTTAAGGTCCCTTCTAATTTTAAATCTACGATTCAATGATCTAAGACCAAATCACATATCCCAATCATTTGTCCTGTTCATTCCACAGTCACACTGATTGATGATTTTCAGCATCCTACTTCTTTTTTGTCTCTTTCTTCTCAGGCTCTCTAATATCATATAGAATGAGTGCCGCATTTGTAGTCGGAGATCTTGGGTTAAAATCCCAGACCTCCCACTTGCCACCTGTGTAATATTAGACAAGTCACTTCTCTGGTGTAAAGACTTGGTTTTTCTCATCTATAAAATGAGTGGGTTAAATTAGATAACCTCTAAAGTACTTTCTAGCTCAAAAGATGATCTTAAAATGATATTTACTTGTCTCTGTGGGTTTTGTATCCCTCAGCATAATGTCAGCCCTTGGAAGTTAGAAGCTATTTTTCATTTATTTGTCTTTGTATCATCAATGTGTACTATGGTGCCTTACATGTAGTAGGTACTCAACAAATATTTGCTGAGTTGAATTAAATAGTTTCCTGGAACAGTGGAATATTTTTTGATGGGCTCAGGGTTACCCAGCCAGTATATGGAGGGGCTGGTCTAAAAAGCAAGTGATATATCTGCCAGCTTTCAAATTATGCATTGTTAGAGGTAGAATTTGAATCCAGATTTTCTTTGCTCCAAGACCACCTCTCTAATCCCATAATCATGCTTTCTTTCTGATAATAGACAACATGTACATAGTACTTTAAAGTTCAATATACTGTACATTCAGTAACATATATGATTACAATATTCCTGTGAGATAAGTACTCCATCAATATTTTTCTTACAGTTGAAGAAATTGATACATAAAGAAATTAAACGACTTGTCCATGATTACACAGTTAATGAGTATCAGACACAGAATTTGAATCCATGACTTCTGGCTCTAGGATGAGCTCTATCTACTATAGTGGACATATAGGTTATATGCTGTGTAAAATTGTGCTTCTTTCTTTTATTTAAACTTGCTTTCACCATCTATATTGTATAATCAGAGTTAATATGGAAGACTAAAGAAATTTATTGGTTATTTAGGGCCCCTAGTTTGTTGATACAGTATTTCATCCCCCACCCTAAAATACCACCTATGACTCTGTGGTACCACTTGTTAGTTCTATCAAATAAGTAAATTTACCACCAGTATTCTCTCTCTTTCTCTCTGTCTCTCTCTCTTTGTCTGTCTGTCTGTCTGTCTCTCTTTGTCTGTCTGTCACTCTTTCTCTTCCTCCTTGTCCCAAAATAATATGAGACTGTTTACTGTGAGATGAGATTCATTATAGAAAGAAACATATCGGTGAGTACTTTGTAGCACTTACACTTCAAACGATTTACAAGTGATTTTGCTGTCAGCATTGCAGTAACAAGTTAGCTAAATAAATGTACTGCCTTTTTATAGTTTCCTCTGCTAATGGTTGATATTTAGCTAAGTTCGGGAGATTCAAAACTGAGCAATTTATTAGAGGTATTTGTAGATGGTAGATGAAATTGTGTTTGTATGTGTGTGTAGTAATCGAGGAAGCATAAGGAGAATGGCAGAAATCATTCTTTGCCACCATTGGGATTATTCTCATCTTCCAGGTCCTATCCCTGTTTCTTTTATTTCTGTGGTCAGCTTGACAGCCTAGGATTCAGACTCAATTCGCCTTTAATGCAGCTTTAAATGACATTTGAATTATGAATACTTTTAAAGACTCATTTTGACTTATATATCTTGGGAGAAGCACAATGAGAAGAATATATTAAAAATAAACAGAGCAAATGGTAAATAAACTTGCACAAGTGTAAAAAAAAATAATAATAAAATAACCTACAAACCTCGGGGGAAGTATATTCAAATGGGGTCCTTTTCCAATCTGCCTGTGGCTGGATGAATTACTTTCCCACTGAGATATACCAAGGGACTTTTGCCTGTCGAATGCAGAAACATGTGCAATTATAGGATAGTTTGCAAAGTGTAGCAACGTATGCCATTTATACACTAGGTACTTTATGCAACTTTATACCAGGGGTGGAAAAAGGCAGAGAGAATGCTGAGAGGTCCTGTTAAGATGAGTGAAGTGAGTACAGAATGGAAATCATGGAAGGATAAGAGGTTTAGAGATTAGGAAATCCTTACTTTCCTCTCAGGATTCAGACTGCAATTTGGAACCCACGAAAATACTGACATTGATATGTGAATGGTACCAGATCATGACTCAGCACTTTTTGCTGTGGAATAGAGAAGTATAGGGGTACATAGGGGATATGGCTACATTCATTCCCATCCCTATATTTCTTCAACCTGGAGTACTCCTCTGAATTTGTACACCAAGATTCACCTTTGAAATAAATCACAAAATGGTCTAGAATAGGTCACTCTAGGGCATTTCCTAAGAATAGGGTGAGGTACAAAAGAAATCAGTGCTGTGACCTAAAAGGATTATTGTATTTCAGGCAACCTGAGCCAAATTGATGGAGAGCCTTCTTATTTATTCATCAATATAGAAACATATGTTAAATTAAATTAAAAAACAGATTTGAATTGTTGTTAATAAAGAAAAATTAATACAATGCATTCAGAGATGACTTTAGTGAAATCATGTAATTCTCATAGGAATCATTCAATCTACCAAGAAACTATGCGTAGTGGATGTAGTGTTGGTCTTTGCATCGAGAAGAACTGTCTCAAACACTTGCCAACTGAGTGTACATGAACAAGATACTTAATCTCCTTGGGTTTCAATTTCCTTACCCTTTGAAATGGATATGTTCTTGTAAAGAGCAAATAAATCGCATTTCAATTCATAAAGTGCTATAAACATGCTAGCTACTAAATAGGAGAAAAAGTAGATGAAGTATCCAAACTTCAGATGCCAAGGTATAACTAATTTTTCAATCAATAAACATTTTTTAGATACCTACTATGTACCAGACAATGAATTAATATGGTTTTGAGAGTTTCTATACATTATTTTTATTTTGTCAGGAGAGGGAATAGATGGTAAAAGTGTTATAAGGTGGTGGCCTGAGGGCAGGTTTTTGTATCTGGAAAATGTGAGTTCAAGCTCCATTTCTGACTCATCATAGCTATGTGATTATGGGAAAAGCACTTCACCATTTAGATAAGAAGTAATAGATTCATTAATCTGCATCATTCCATACCACTCACATAGGGCATTCTCCATGAAAATGAAATGTATGTTTATCATTTTGCTAGAAAAATGTGTTTCTTCATTATTACTGAGGTGTCAGTATAGTGCATTGAATTATCTGTAAATGAGTCAGTTGAATCTCACAATCTCCAAGTGCCTTTAACTCCATATTCTATAATCCTATTATAAAGCCAGGCACAAGCAGCTTTCCAGAAGACTGCTTCTGTGAGCAGCTTTCAATGTTCTGATTACACAGTATAGCAAATTCTCTATTTATTCAATAATAAATCAGAGCAAAACATTCATAGAATATCAAGGTACAGCATTCACAGTGTTACAACTTATCACAGAAAATCAAAATACAGCATTCACGATGACATAATAACAACTTATCACTAAAATGGCCACATAATTTTCACCAAAACAGTCACATAGTTTTGAACAAAATACAATCATTTAGTCAATCAATCACTTAGTGACTAGATCATTCAATCATAAAATACAAAAGGTCAAAGTCCTACACCCATGGGACACACTAAGTTACAAATCAGTCACTATTCAGTCATCAGTCACTATTCAATCATCAGGCACTACTCAGTCATCAGTCACTTCTCAGTACCCTCTTAAGGGGTAGTGGAAAATGCACAGGACATCCACCCCTCAGTCACAAGTAAATCACAATTTTATCTGTACTCAGTACCCACAGAGAGGTCTTTTCATCTTGACTTGAAGCACATGGTCCCAGTTCCTACCTAAGTCTAACCAACTACCACCTGAATTCAAAGGCAGACATTTCCCAATTCCTTGTTCAGCTCTCCATGCAGTTCCTGCTCTGTTTTGAAGCTCACAGTGTCCAGTCCATCCCAAATCCCCCACAATCTCTGTTCCTGGGAAGACAAGGTTCAACAAAGCCACTGGAACATTCATATCCATTAACAAAGCCACAGCAACATTTGTAGAAAATACTGGCACCACAGTCATGCTTCCTCGGTCTTCTGCAGCTCTGGCTGGCCCTAATAAATCCTCAACAGCTCCAGCTGACCCTCGGAAGTCTTCAGCAGTTTTGTTCTCAAAATCAAAACCACTTTCTCCCATTCTCAAAATCAAAATTGCTTTCTCAATGAAAGTTCCAGTCCAGCAGCAGCAGCTCAGCCTTCAGGTGCTTATCCCAAGAAGCTCTGACTATCCAGCTTGGGCTCTTCCTTAAATATGGTATAGTTCTTCCCTGTTCAGCCCTTTCCTGTTATATCAGCAACAGGGGTTCACACCTTCTGTTTCTTTATCAGAGGCTTAATTTGAAACTAGGTGCTAAGTAACTCTTAGCTTTCCAAAACAAAGGAATCATCAAATTTCATTACCATTACACCTATGAGTAAGGATTTTAGACCTGGCTCTTCTGGTAACTAGCTGTGTCAACTTAGCTAAATTATATTATTTCTCTGAAATTTAGCTTCTTTAAATGAAAAAATGCAAAGAGTGGGCTATATCCTGAATGTCTGTATTAAAACAATGGGTCAGTTACCTGCCTGACCCTGGAATGTGGGTTTTTTAAGTTTTCAGAAAAAAAAATGTTTACCTAATTAACTAAAACACATGGATTGGTTAGTAATGTCAAACTCCCATACTGTAGCTACTCTTTTGTAACATACTATTGATGAGTCATATTAAAAAAAATCATATGACCTAAAGTCCAATACTTAAAAATGGATTTTTTTTCTGGAGCAGATGATCATTAGCCTCCTTTTCTGTTCTAATAATTTTATAACTATTGTCCATATTCACATTTTTTTGTACAGATTTCACTTTGCCTATTCTGAGTATTATGCTTATTCTATTAACTCTTTTATGCCCTATGAAATATTCTTTTGGAAGCATCCTTTAGAGGTCAAATTATATGCATAAACAATTCTTAAAATAAATATTGAAAGTTATTAACAACCATATAAAACAATGTCCCAAATAATGAGCTATATTGGAGCAGTACAAATCAAAACTACTCTGAGGTTCTACCTTATACTGAACAAATTGGCAAAGTAGACAAAAGATCAGATTACTCAGTGTTGGAAGGACTGTGAAAAAGATTGGCACATTGTCCAGAGGAATCCTTTAGGAGAAAAATCATTCTTAGAGGAAAAATCATTGGTTCTATTTTCAAAGGACTTAAGCTCAAATCTTACCTATCACTCTATCTCTGTGACTTTGAACAAGACTCATACACTTAATTTCTCTAGACCACCACTTTATTCATCTGTAAATGAAGGAGATGTACTATGTGACTTTTAAATCTACCCCCAATATAAATCTCTCATCTTATTATTTACTCACTGTTGGTAGAAATGTGAGGTGGCATATACATCTTGTAAAGTGATTTGGAATCATGCTAAGAATGTGACCAAAATACCGATGCTCTTTGTCACAGAGATTAATTTGCTAAGCATGTCTTTCAAGAAGATCAAGGATGAAAATTAAAAAAAAATATTTTGTGCATAAAAATAGCTAAAGCATCACTTTTGGCAGTAATGAAGAACTGGGAAGAAAGTCGTCACTAATTGAGTAGTATTTGGTGAACATTGTGCTATATCAATGTGATGGCATACTACTTCACCATGCATAGGAAAGGATGAATATGAAGAATACAGAGAAACATAACTAGACTTGTATGAACTTATGTAAAGTGAAGTAACAGAAGCAGGTTATAAATATACATAATTTCTACTACAGCAACAAAAAAATTTGTTGAAGCCATATTTTAAAGGAAGTAGTAATATGGAATAAACCTACCTTGTTATCAGTAATATACATACATACATACACACATGTGTATATGTATGTATGTTTATACACACACACATATTTAGGAATCTGCTAAGGAATACATAACAATTAGAACTCTAAAGCAATCTTTAGAGAAAAAAGGAAATATCTAAAAAATATAGGAAAGATATTAATTGATCATGGTTAGGGTCTGTTACCCTAGTAAAATAACAATTAATTTTATATAAATGTATTTATTTATTTAATGGCATACCAATAAAACTATCAAAAGATTACTTTATTAAGCTAGAACAAAATAGAATCAAAATTACTGTGATGGAACAAAAAGTCAAAATTTGCAAAAGAAATAATGAGGGAAAAATGAGTCCAGGAAGTCTAGCAGTGCTGAAACTTAAAGTGTCCTCCAAAAAGCCATCATCAAAACAATTTGGAATTAATGATAAAAGAGAATTCAATCAGTAGAGCACTCTAGGTACAGAATACATAGTAGAAAATTACATAGTAGCATAGTGTTCAGTAAACCCAAATATCCCTTGAGGTATAAATTCACTGATTACAACAGCAGCAACAACAATCTAAGTAAATTGAAAAGTAGTAAGAAATTTTATCTTGATCAAATTCCCACATCATATATACAAGTAGCTCCAAATGGATACATGAATCAGATATAAAGGTTTACATCATATATATATATATATATATATATATATATACATATATATATATATATATAGGAACAATGGGAGAATGTGTATTTATGAAAATATTTATAACAACATTTTTTTGTTGTAGCAAGGATATAGAAACCTAGGAGAGCTACATCAAATTGGACAGTGGCTGAACAAATTATAATATGTAAATGCAATTAAATATGATTGAATTCTAAGAAATAACAAAATTTAGAGCATCAGAGAAACCTCAGACGATTGATGTGAACTGATGCAGAGAACAGTGAGCAGAACCAAGAATATAATTTATACAGAAAAAAACCCAGTAATCTAAAGAAAAACAAGTTTGAAAAACTTAAGAACTCTGATTAATGCCAGACTGATCACAACTTCAGAGGACTTATGATAAAACATACTATCCATCTCTTCAAAAAATAACAACTGTTCCACCTCCTCCAATTCATGTAAAAGGGAACTCTTAACAAACTTTGGAGCTGCAGAACCCAGAAAATGACAGAGAGAAGCTAACCTCCCACTGAGGACAGCCCAGCAGGCTGCTAGGAATTGGCTAACACAGTGCTCTGGGAGCAAAGCCCAGCCCCGCTCTAGCTGGAGGTTTTAGCCCCAGGGCGGGTCTGACCAACTACCAGCTGGAGGGACTCCAGATCACCAGCAGCTTCAGTGGTTTCCAGAATTATCAACACATAGATGCGAAGGACAAAGTGAGAAGTCAGTGCAATGTAGACTTTGGGGTCCAGTAGTTGGGAGTATGGTCGGCCTTTGCCCCCGGGGCAAAATGCTGATGAGCTGCCCCATGGCAACTTCAGCTCCTAGCCTGTAGAGTGTAGGGGGACCAAGTGACCAGTCTGAGGGTAATCACTCTTGTTTTAACCTGCTTGGATCTGAATTGCGGTCTAGGGTGGAGGTCCTGGGGTGTGCAACCAGCTTGCCAGAGCATGTAGAGGCTTCAGGGAGAGCACCCAACTAATACCTTTGGCAGCTGAGAAAACACCAGCTTTTGGGATGAAGCTTCCCTTTCTGGTAGCAGAGTCCTACTGTAGCAAAAAGCCCAGGGGACAAGTGAATGAGTGGCAACATGAGCAAGCAAAATAAACACAGCAACCCAATCTGCAGACCAGTAGCTCTGGAGGCAGCCATGTGGAATCAGCTGCTGCCATCCCATCACAACCACATCTGTCACATCAGGAGAAGGCTCTTCCCTTGCCCAGTTTCAACAGAGTTTCCTACTGAACTTTTACTTTCTCTTTGACGTTTATGGGTTGAAGTCTGGAAACTGCCACAGCTGCCAGTGATTCATTCTCCTGAAGTCTGTTCTGATTGGTCTGGGCTGCAAGTCTGGGCCAGCATAACTTACATGGTACTGTGCTTGGCTCCTAGCCCAATGTGATAGGCCCTTCTTGTTGGCCTACCAGGTTGCCTTCAGTGGAAATTTGTTTCTCTCTGTCACTTTGTGGGTTCTGTAGTGCTAAAATTTGTTTACAATCTTTTAACAGTTATTGGAGGTGGTTGGAGTGGCAGCTCAAGCAAGTTCCTGCTTTTACTCCACCATCTTGTCTCTGTCCCCCCTCCTCAGTCAACTTTTGTGCCTCCTTTTCCATTAGACCAAGTCTACTTTTAAAGAGTATTTTTCTTCAGTGGATTTTTTTTTCCATTTGACCAATTATATTTTTTAAGAAATTATTTTCTTCAGTCAATTTTTGTCCTTTCCTTTCTGAGCTGTTGCCTCTCTCTTGCATACCTCTCATTTCTTTTCCCAATTTTCTTCTACCTCTCTTTTTCAAGTTTTAAAATCTTTTATGAGCTCTTCCAAGATTGTTTTTTTGGACTTCAAATCAATTTATGTTCTTCTTTGAGGATTTTTATGTAGGCATTTTGACAATGTTGTCCTCTTTTGATTTTGTGTTTTTATCTTCCCTCTCACCATAGTAACTTTCTATGGTCAAGGATTTTGTTTTTCTTGCTTATGTTTTTGCCCTGTTTTGTGGCTTTTAAAGTTGAGTTCTTCTCCTGGGATACAGGTCCACTGTCGCAAGCTTCTTTTGCTGGGGATCAGGGGTCTGGTCACTGATTCTATGTGCTTGAAACTAATGTGCCAGTGGCTTGCTTACTGCACTGGGGTGGCCTGGCCTAGTTACACCTGCTGTTGCCTGAACTCCAGGGCTAGCAATTTGCATACTGTACAGGGTCTGGAGACCTAACAACTTTCCTCCTATCCCACTGGCCTGCTGAGCCAACACCAAGGGACCCAAGTTGCTGATCTTGCTAAAATTCTCTTGCTGGCTTGCCCAGAAACCATGTGTACCATACTGTGCTCCCCTTTTACCTAAGTGAGACAGACTTTTCTTGAAGTTCTAAGTTATCACATGCTGGAAAATTGTCTACCTCCGTCTTTTTCTAGGTTCTGTCACTTCAGAATCCATTTAGAGGCTTGATTTAATGTTGTTTCTGAGAAAATTGGTTAGAGCTGAGGTAACTTCCTAGATTTTATCTTCTTGTCTCTGCCCCACCAATTCTATTTTTTAAATTTGTTTTATTATTATTTTTATTCAGGGAATTGTTGTGCCAATTCTGCTTTTCAAGGCATCCTTCTCCTCATTGGCTTTTTGTATCTTTTTGTTTTTCTTAACCATTTGGCCTTGTCCATTTTTTAAGATGTTTTTTCACTATTTGTGTAAGTGTGTCTCCTTTACCAATCAAGCTTTTGACTTGCTTTTCATTATTTTCTTTTTAAAGCAATTGAGGTTAAGTCACTTGCTCAAGGTTACATGGCCAGGTGTTTCTGGCTGGGTGCTAATTGTCTGAGCCTGGATTCCATCTCAGGTCATCCCGACTCTGGGGCTGGTGCTCTCACTCACTTGTGCTACCTGTCTGCCTCTCATGATTTTCTTGCATCACTTTCATTTTTCTTTCTAATTTTTTTTCTCTATGTCTCTGCTTAATTGTCAAAATCCTTTATTGGAAGCTTTCATGGCCTGAGACCAATTCATATGTGTTTTTTTTTTTCTTGGAGGTTTTTAATATGACTTTGTTATCTTCTTCTGAGTGTGTGCTTTGATCACCATAATATCTTTAGATGGTCAGAATTTTTTCTTCTCTTACTCATTTTCCCACCCTATTACTTGACTTTTAACTCTTTCTTAAAAGAGAGGCTTTGCTTCCAGGGGAGAGCGCTCACTTAGAAGGCTCACTTCTAAGCCTTAGTGCTTAAGATACTTCTATGGACCTGAAAGTTTTCAGTTCTTCCAAGTTAGCAAGATCTAAAGAGAGATGTTTACTAAACTCCTGGCCCAAGCTCTGGTCTGTCAATGACCACAGGCACTCTTTTCTGCCCTGGAACTGTGATAGGATTGCTGCTCCTCTGTTGCCACAAGACCTGGTATGCTCATGCTCCTCCTTGCCCTAAGACTGCCACCCATGACTATGACACAGATATGAGCATTGACAGAGCAACAGAGTCCTTATCCTAGTTCCATCAAGGAGACCCCTGTGATCTCCTTCTGATCTGTTGTTCAGTCTCCTTATTGTCTGTGGGCTGAGTGCCCTGGGAACAGCTATTGTCACTACCACTGCTGCTGCTGCTGATTATTCAGTGACTCCAAAGAGTTGTTCTTGGTTTGTTGGAACAAGGTCTTTGCTGGCACAGCCTGCCCTGGACTATGCTCTATTCTTATCCAGGTGCAATAGACCTTTCCTGCCAATCTTCTAAACTGTCCTTGACTGGAAAATTATTTCACCTTGTCCTTTTGTGGCTTCTGACACTCCAGAGATTGTTTTTGTGGCATTATTTAAAGGTGGTCAGAGGGCTTTTGGAAGGCTCAGGTGAGTCACTGCCTTTTCTCCATCATCTTGGCTCCACCTCCCTCAGAGTTGTTTTAAATTGCATTTCTCTGTTATATAGAGCTTTAGTGGGTTGTTTTTTTTTAACCTATGATTAATATAGCTTTATTTGAAAACTTCCTCTTCATATCTTTTGAGCATTTTTCAGTTGGGGAACAACTTATATTCCCTTGGAGAAGGGAAGAGGAGAAGAGGGGAAAAGAGGGTAAGAGAAGGAAGAGGAGGAGAGAGGAGGGGAGGGAGAGAAGGGGAGGGAAGGAAGAAAGCCATGTTGCCCACCTGGAAGTTTGGTCTCTAGGCTATTATTCAACAGGAAGTTTTAGTCAAGTGATTCCCCTTTACTCACTTGATAAAATTATACAATGCAAAGTGAAAACAACAGGGAAAATAAAGCATTACAGTTTTCCCCTTTCATATATGGAGTAGTCATATTTACAACTTAAAAGGTGTCTTATTTTCCAGTCTAAATGACTTATTTGTATATTGTATATCAAATAATACTGGATATAGCTCATTTAGGGTTTCTAAAAAAGTGAAAAGGTGTCTTTGCAATTTATTTCTCTTTTAGGTGGCTAATATTGCTTGTTTTGACTGAAGTTTATGTTATCATATTGCTTAAAGTACCAACACATTTCTATAATGTAATCATATTGGTGTTTTTAGCAATAGGGTTATGGCTCTGTAAAATCTGTCTATGGTAAGAACTGGATTTTAATGTTACATTTTTCTCAATTTTCACAAATTATTAATCATTGCCACTTCTAGTATGTATATGATTATTAAACTATATTTGGTATACTATAAGATAGAAATCAATTTGGTGATTGTATTAGCTGTATTTTTGGAGTCTTTAAAAAGTGAGACAGTAAGCTTTGCAGTCAGTTAAGACAGGAGGTGCTCTGTCCGTCAAGAAAGTCATATCTGGCAATCAAGAAGATAGATAAATACAGAGGAAGAACCCACCTCTTGAGAGAGACTAGCCTTTTAATCTTTTATTTTGTAATTCTTCTCAGTGGGTAGATTTCCTTTTCTCTCACTTCCCATTCCCCAATTAATAGTGGAATTTTTCAGTAAATATTTTTTCTGCCAGTAGGAGAAATCTTGGCCAACACATAGGAAACAGAGAAACTTTTAGCTCTGATGGTCAGAACTGAGCCTTAAAAAAGAGCAAGGTTAAAGGGACCACTTGAGAGACCTACCTAACAGAGACACTATGTGTATTTGAAAGGCTTGAAATGCTTTCCAATACAAGAACTGTGTGATGTAACACTGTCAATCACATAAAACAGCTGTTAAATCACACTTTTATAGTGCAGGCTTAAACATTACAAACAAACTACTTTTTGTAAACTGCATGGCTAGACATTTCAATTAAGACATGGGGTTTGTACTTGGACAAAACTTAACTATAGCAGCACACAGGCTTTTGCTCATGCCTTATTTGGGATGAATCTGTGACATGTCCTATTTTAAATTTATCCCTTTTAAACTGCTTATGACAATGTTTTTAAGGCATATATGCTTCTACTTAGCAATCAAATAAAACTGCACTTTTCCCCATCATATTTCGTTTGTCAGTAATTGTTTTCCAGGAATCTACCTGTTCCCACAATCGTACATTCGCCTTAGGGCTGGTGCTTCCCAATCTTGCACAGAGAAATACTGACACACAAATATAAACCAAATTGACACAGCTTATATTTAGAATTCTAAATTTTGGAATAGGAAAGGAAATTGTTTCTAAGACAGAAGGATGCAAAATCTTGGTAATTTAAAAGGATACCAAAAATTTGATGCTTGCATGCTTTTTTTTTTTGGTGTTAAAAATATTAAGTAAAACTTTGTTTTCCAGTTTCAAGATGAGTTTTGGTCATTGGAGACTTAATGAAATAAAAATCTAAAAACTGATGAAGTTGTTTTAAAAGTTATGGAAAGGCATAATATAGGAAAATTAATAAATATATTTTTCTCCATTTTCTGTGAAAAAGTACAATAGTATCATCGTAGCAGTAGAAGTAGATATTATTTTTAAACAATAAAATTAAAGTGACCATAAGAATGGAACATTTTTTTTATGTTATTGCTGTGATCTTCAAAAAAATACAAAATAAATTTTTAAAATTAGATGACTGAATATAAGTAGTAAGCCTGTTATCTGCTTCAGTGTCTAGTACTATCATTATAATATCAAGCATAAGCAAGGAAAGGTTCTTGGAACTCAATTATTTTCAGTTAAATGGCAATGTATCTTAAAATGACTGTCTTTGCTTCTTTGAGAGATACCTTTCTCAATTTTTGTGATTCAATTCCAAAAAGTCATCTAATTTTGTAATTTGTCATTTCCTTGAGTGCCAGAAAAATAAATTGTCCTGACCATGTTTGTTCCCTACAAATATAATTTTCTACTACTATATGCTATGTATGTACCTACTCATTCAATTCACTCTACATATTTGTGAGAGAGTACATTGGGTTTGGGGGGTAAATGTTTTGTTATTCATCTTCATACTAATCAGTTTCCCTTACATAACTTTGCTTTAGTCTGATTTGGTCAAATTCCAAGCAGTTAAAGATGAAGAGGGGCTTGTGGCTGTTGTTTCCAGAGTGCAGACTCACAGAATATTTTGAACCTGGGGCAGTTTGTACAATGATACTACTACTACTACTACTACTACTACTACTACTACTACTTGCTACTACTGATGATGATGATGATGATGATGATGATAAAGCTACCTTCATATAGTGCTTACTAAGTGCCAGGTACTGTGCCAAGAGGCTTACTTTATTATATCATTAGAATCTTACAACAACCATGGGAGAAAAATTTTATTATAATCCCAATTTTATAAATGAGGAAATGAGGGGGAAAGAGGTGGATGGCCTTGCCCAGGGTCATATAGTAGTGTGTGAGAACATTTTGAACTCAAGTCTTCTTGAACTCAAGGCTTGTGCTCACTTGATCAACTATGCCTCCTAGCTTCCTCTAAGAACACAGTTTCCAGCTCTGGCTGGGCAACTGCTGACAAGTTTTTTTGAATTTTTGTGACTAATATTGCTTGTTTTGACTGAAGTTTATGTTATCATACTGCTCAAAGTACCAACATAATTCTATAATGTAATCATCTTGGTGTTTTCAGCAATAGACTTATGGCTCTCTAAAATCTGTCTATGGTGAGAACTGAGTTTTAATGCCATATTTTTCTCATTTTTGTAAATTATTTATCATTGCCACTCCTAATATGTATATTATTTTGCTTAAAGTTTTAATTTGCATTACTGTAATTGCTAGCATGGCTGTGCTTTCTTCTATCTGATCTACTCTTTCCTCATGACTATACTGTTTGAAAAAAAGAAGAAATTTTATGTAATATTGGGGGAAAAAACAAAATAGAACTCTGGATAGATTGTCTGTAAGAGTAAGTGGGCAGAGTATTCCACAGGAGGCTTAGCGTATGCAAAACTCTACATAAAACCCATTTACAAAAGCTGGGCACATACCCCAATTTCCCTCCAAAATACTTGTCCTATACAAACAGAAATTTTGCATATGTGTGTGCATATATATATACACACACACATATATACATATGTGTATATATATATACACAATACATATGTATGAGTGTATGTATGGAGAGGTGTAGGATCATATAAAGCTTCATGGAGAAGGAGGCATTTAAGATGTATTACACTTTGCAAAACTTAAACTACTCTTATAAATCTTTGCCATTAGAATTACACTAAAGTAAAATGAAATGGATAATATGTGAAATTATATGTATAATTCCAGTCCCAGGTCATTCAATTAATAAACAGTTATCAGACATCCTCAATTTACCAGGCATTTTGCTGGGCACTAGGAGTACAAAGACAACAGTGAAACAGTCTCTACTCTTGAGTATCTTACTTTCTATTAAGTGAGTAGGTACATAGTAAACAAATAAATACAATTTTTTGTTTCCATATGTATAAACATTCAACAAGACAAAAATAAAACAAAACAGAAGTTAGGGTAGAGAATTCTGAATTGTCCACAATCTTGAACTGATTATACAGGCACTGCTCAGAATGCTCCTTTACTTTGAAAAAAGCTTCCACGAGGGGGAGGGTAAGGAAGGAGTAAGATTCAGATATAGTGGTGAGAGGTAGTTAACAGCATATCTAACCAAAGGCGTGTAGATGGAACATGGAATATTGTATATGAGAAAGAGGTTGGTAACTGCTTTGATTTGGAAACTATTGTACATGATAGAGAATAATTGGTGATAAACCTAGAAAGTTAAAGCTAGCTTGCAAATAACATTACGTGCCAAATAGAAGAGGTAACATTTTCTCTTAGACTTAGAGGCAATTGGCAGTCACTGGAGTTTCCTGAACAAGGGAGTAACATTGTCAGAGCTGTACATTAGGAATATCCATTTGACAGGTGCAGAGACAATAGAATGGAAAAGGGAGACTTGAGAAAGGACATAAGTTATAAGTTTACTGCCCTAATGGAGCTGTGAGGAAAACCTGGACTGGGGTGGCTGAGGCGTGAATGGAGCGAAAAATGGAAGTCAACTGACTATATATTTAAAATCAAAGCGACTTTCCCACAGATTAGATTTGATAACTCTGCATAACAGACTATACATGAACTCAAAAGATTAAGACTGAGGTTGTTCAGTGGATGTAGGGAAAGGAAAAAGAAAGGCACTAAAGGACAGATTTTAATAGGAAACTGGAACCACTCTAAGGGAACTGTATCTTCATTTCAGAAAAGCTTGAATTTGTAAGTGTCTGCCACTCACAGTGTACTCCATGGTCTCAATAAAGCAGAACTGCTTTCCTTCATACTCTCTCCTGTCTGCTTTGCTCTGCTACTTGGTTAGTTCACACCAGTTCTAGCAAACCACCTGCCCCAATTTTCACTATCAAATCACTTTGGGACTATAAGGTTAAATAGAGATAGAAAGCAGAGTATGTGAAAGTGTTCTTTCTCATGGAGAACATTAGCTCTTGTCTAGTCTTTTGTTCTAATAGAAAGAGGCCAAATTTCTGATTTCTTTTTCTTCTTTTTTTTAGGCATTTGCCTCTCTAAGCCATTTTCTCCCATTAATGTTGGCCAACTCTTGTAATTTAATTAGATTCTCAGTTGAGCTGTCAGAATCCAGTGCAAAATAGTGTAGATAGTATTTCTGCTGCCTTAAAGTTATGTTTAGTGAGCTGGATTAAGATAGAATTATATCTCTCCCCTTTCTTAGCACCACATTCCCAAGAGAACTCATTAAACTTTATTTTCACAATGCAAAGCCTTATTTAATGTAATATTTTAATGTACAAGGGAGAGTCTTCATTTTCTCACTTTTTCCTTCCTTTCTTTCTTTCTTTCTTTCTTTCTTTCTTTCTTTCTTTCTTTCTTTCTTTCTTTCTTTCTTTCTTTCTTTCTTTCCTTCTTTCTCTCTTTCTTTTATTCTCTCTTTCATCTCCAGAAAGATTACTTGGGAAAGTTGGCAGAAAAGAGATAGGAGGGATTGATTACTTTTTTTAAAAGAAAATCTTATGTTGGAGTCTTACTTACACTGTATTCTATAAGTTTTCATATATTTTTCTGGTAACTTATAATGGGTAAACAAATCCAGAGAAGGATATAGAAATATTTTCAGTTCACAGGATGATTAGCAGAAGAAAAACAGAACACTCCAATTACTTAAAATCTTTAGTGATGGGGTACCTGGGGTCTAGATCAATTTGTGAAACCATCTTGTAAAACCAGTCTGTTCAGTTGTAACTGCAATTTGTCCTTTCCCACCCTTGAGCTCTGCCCCTTCCCTTTATCCCACACTCCACCTAGGCAACACCCTGTGACCCCTTTGTTCTTACTTAATCTCTTCATTTCTTCTGGGCCTGGCCCACACCCTCCTTTGTCCTTGCCTTTTGTCTCCTTCAGCCTGGCCCAAATCTTATCTAAACTATCTATTCACATGCTCCTCTTGGTCAGCTCTGACCTTTGTCTATGCACTGAGGCCCCTCTGGTCTGGTCAGCCCTGACAATGGCAGCCCTACCCTTTAAAGGTAAAGGCATGTACCCCTCTCACTTGCAGGTCCCCTAAAGGACTCTTGCCCTCTTCTCATAGAAGCATAACAATAAACTTCTACAACTCTCACTCCAATTAAGCCTGAGACCTTGAATTCTTTCCAGATGATATTGCAGGTTTTCTGGTCTTAGATAAGATCATAATTCCTGCTGAACCTATTAGGATCCCGTCCCCCATCATTTAGGGTTAGTTCACTCTAAATTAATGAAAAATCTGAATTTTAAAGGAGTACTTTCCAAACCAAAGGTTGAGGATTTAGGAAGTGGACAACAGAATTATTACAAAGGTCATATGAATCTCTACACAGGCAAAACTTGATCATTGTGATTTCTATTTAGCCCCAGCAGAATATTCAATATGACAATGGAATAAATATACCTTCTCAGATTAAACAACTCACACATACATATAATGCTATTTTCTAAATATATGGTGATGGTGTCCTGATTAATAGTTAAAATTCACTGAAGAGTGTTAATGAATTCATAGTGGCTTCAGGATAATATATTTTCTCAATTAACAGATATTCGTGGTATAGCTACTGTCACGTGGGGGTTCATGAATTAGTTTTTCCATGTTCAGAAAGGGTTCTTATATTTGAGATAGGTAGGACCACTGTGGGAGATTACTTATTTTGATGTTCTTGTGATATTTTTTTAACCTTCAATTCCCCGAACATTGTTAAATTACTGTCCATTAGATCTTAAATATTGCTAGAGAGGGAACAAGGACTAGTTTGTTTTGGAGGCAGGAAGATCTGGGGTCAAGTCTTTCCTCTGATACACTGTGTCAGTCTGGTCCTTTGAAAGTCATTTAATATCTAGGTTAAGGCAAATCTTGGTAACTATACAAAGGTGCTGATCCTCATTTTTAAGGAAGTTTCCCATGAAGAGCTCCCTATATCGTTGAAATTTAAGTATCAAAAAAAAGGAGCAATCTTACACAGACATCATTAAATTATAGTATTATAAAGGAGGTAAGGATCTCAGAGTCCATCTAATCTGATGCTCTCCTTTTAAATATTAGGAAACTAAGCAAAAACAAATTAAGTGACTTGTTTAGTATCACACATGTAATAAGCATCACAGCTGCTAAATCAAATCTATTCTTTCTGATTCCAGAAAGTTTCCCCACCAATATATAAGATATATTTGTAAATGGAAATGAACAATAGTTCATAATACAAATGTAATTGCACTATCATCCTTTCAAATGAATTGAACTCTTAGGTAGGTTAAAAATGACCATTGATAGATATTCCCTTTCTCCCTTTCTGCAATCAATCTGCTGCAATTTGTTTTGATAATCCAAAGCAACCAGATACTATCTACATTCTTGGATATTCAAAAGATAAATTTTGCCTTAGTTTCTGTTTGCATCAACACAACCTCCAAAATGAATGGAGTCAAAATTAATAAGGTTTAACTGTGTTCTTTTCAAAGTTTATAACAATGTGAAAATGGAAGAAATGGAACTCTATTTCATTTTTTGCCATGAATGTGAATATGATATTCCTTTCTTGTCAAAGCTGTAAAGGGTTGGAGGCAAGGATGAGATTTCTCCTGAAGTGCAACACCATTCCCTGAATAGATAAGAGCAATAAAAACCAGCCATTATTCCCTAGGCCTGTGGTTTTTATTTTTTGAAAAAATTCAGCAACATCAAAAGTCATGTATTTTACATTGCTGGTGATTTGCTCATCTCTCCCCGGATTAGTTCATCCATGTGCCTGTTCACTTGATGGGCTCTACCTTAAGGAGAGAGTAAAGAACAGTTTGGATCATTGATCCAAATGTTTGTTCTTCTTTAGATATTTAAGCTTCCCTCCCCCAAATTTAAATTAAACTGTCCTGTTATTGTCAATGTATGACTTAATTTTAGTAAAAAAGAATAATATGTTGATATCACTTGGCTTATTTGCAAAGAGAAGATTAAGTACTAAATAATTATTCACCAGGGTATTTATCCATAGCTCTCCTGTGGAAGAAAATTAGTTTCCTGAAAATACAAGCCAAATGTGTTATTCATAATTTTATGGTAAAAAGAAGTAAAATTGATATGAGAATGTTTGGCATGGACCACAAAATCCCATTAGCAGAAAACATCTGTGACAGTCTAGAAGTGGAACATACCACAGGAAGGCATTACATATCTAATAGTTCCCTTGAGTTCCTTCTGGGGCACTAGAAAGAGAAAGACTGTTGTTTTAAGTAGAGACTTTGACTTCTTTCCACTTTTAACAAAATGAGTTTATATGGTATCACAGCTCCTTGGGCAAGTAGAACAGCCATAAGGTTAATACTTAGAATGGGTAATAGGGAGTTGCAAATGCATGATACAAGAATTGCAACCAGCAGGGGCTCACTCATGCTTGCCCAATATGGTAGGGAGAAACTTCTCTCCAGTGCACAGGAACTCTCCCTGTGACTTTTAGGCAGAAAGTTGGAAGCCTGATAGGAAGAACACCTACTTTTGTTTAGTGGGCCATCACAACTTTAGGATTCCACCATGGTCATGACCCTGTTCTGGGCTCACTTTACCCTACATCTGATCAAGGTGGGATGTTGTAATAGTAAGCAAAGAAGTACTTAACACCTTGTTTCCATTATTTAATCATTTAACACTGTTTCAGTTCAAGTTTCTTTTGAGTCTTGAACTGATTGCATCAAGTCTTTGTTAAGAAACAGAACCTGTGAATCCTACAGTGGGAGGAACTTGCCAAAGGCAGGAAAAGGGAGAATATAAGAGGTGGATAGAGCAGGGAAGAACTAATGACCAGATATATGTAATGCCAAGCAAAGGCAAGTTCCCAAGGTTCAAAATACCAGCATAGGTGCTCTCCATTTTATTCAGTGACAAATTAAGAACAGAGAAGATCAAAATATGACATCATTCAAAATACAGCATTTAGGAAGTGTGATTTAATCAAGTACTACTCCGCCCCTGGACATTACATTCATTTACTCAATCACAAAGACCCTCTTCTAAACACTACTCCACCCCTAGGCTGTACCTTCATTTAGTCCATCACAAAGCCCCTCTTCTCAAATGGACTTTAATTTCCAATCATAAGTAAAGTACATTCATTTGTTCAATCACAGACCACAAAAAGGTCAAAAGTTCCCCACCCTTGGATCACAATTTAATCTACCCCAGAGTTACAAGCTTAAGCACAGCACTTAATACCCAGATGGAGGTCTTTTCTTCATCTTGACACTAGGCAAGTTCTCAGCAATCTTTGTTTCTGGGGAGACAAAGCTTAGCAAGGCCACAAGATACATTGCCAGTCTCTTCATTAATTCATTCTCTGTCTGCAGAATAGTCCTAGGACCCCTGAAAACATTAGCAAAACCCTCTTCCAGGATTTCTGTAAACATACAACAAGAAAATCCTTCTTTAGGGCTTCTGAACCAACAACAGGGTTCCCAGACCCCTGCAACAACAGCACTGTCCTTCACCAGTGGACAGTATTCACTCTCTGTCTGCAGAACAGTCTCAGACAGAGAATGAATTAATGAAGAGACTGGCAATGTATCTTGTGGCCTTGCTAAGCTTTGTCTCCCCAGGAACAAAGATTGCTGAGAACTTGCCTCAGGTCAAGATGAAGAAAAGACCTCCATTTGGGTATTAAACGATGTGCTTAAGCTTGTTGTAACTCTGGGGTAGATTCAATTGTGATCCAAGGGTGGGGAACTTTTGACCTTTTTGTGGTCTGTGATTGATCAAATGAATGTACTTTACTTATGATTGGAAACTAATCGCCATTTGAGAAGAGGGGCTTTATGGTGGACTAAATGAAGGTACAGCCTAGGGGTGGAGTAGTGAGTAGTATTTAGAACAGGGGCTTTGTGATTGATTAAAGGAATTTAATGTCCAGGGGCGGAGTAGTACTTGATTAAATCACACTTAGTAAATGCTGCATTTTGAATGATGTCATATTTTGATCTTTTCTGTTCTTAATTTGTCACTGAATAAAATGGAGAGCACCTATGCTGGTATTTGGAACCTTGGGAAGTTGCCTTTGCTTTACATTACAATATAAAGCTGAGCACAAACAGGGAAAGAGAAAAACTGAGAAGGGAACAATTGTGGTAGCAGAGGTGGGAAGGAGAAAACTTGTGGTATCCCAGCACTCTGTTTGTCTGTTCTGATTTGTGTTTGTCGTACTCTGTACAGAAGCCCTGGGACCTTGCTGGAACCCCGATAGAGTATTTTCTTGTTGTTTGTTTACAGAAGTCCTATAGCGGGTTTCATAGGTCCTGGGACTATAATAAGTACTCTGTACTTTGTACCTCTTAAGGGTGATTGAGTTAAGGATGATTGGAAACTAATTTCCTGTCAAGAAGAAAGAAGACTTTTTGACTGACAGATTAAGATAATATGACCTAGGGGTGGTGAACTTTGAACTTTGTGTCCCTTAAGGAGGCTTGCTCCTTAAGGATGATGGAGTTAAAGACTTGCTGAATGATTTCTTTCATTTAAAACTATATGGCCACTTTGATGAAAAGTATGTGCTTGCTTTAAGTGATATTGTTTATCTTATAACATTGTAAATGCTGTACTTTGTTTTCTGTGATTGTTTTCCTTTAGTGCTGAATAAATAGAGAATTCACTATACTGTGTGATCAGAACCTTAAATCTGTTAATAGCAGCAGTCATCTGGAAAGTTGCTAGTGCTTGACTTAACAAATGCCCGTGTGTTGCCTGGCTTGCGGACCCACTTACTATCATCCATGGTGGTAGAACTAATGGTAATGGTGCATATATGACTTTGGAGCTTCCTAGGATCTCTTCTCCCCTCCACTCCATTTTCCTCCTAAATGGAATTTCTTCTCCAGGTCTCTGAATTCCATATATAGTTCTATGTAACAAAGAATCAGAGGAGAAAAATAAAATGTTTTCTTGAGAAGAAGCCTTTTAGACTGAGGCTATATCTGGCTGAAAAGAGAAGGCGCAATTTCTAAAACAAAAATAAAGATAGAACAAAATAGGAAATGGATGTAGGGAAAATAGGATGAGTAAGATGTAAAACATCCTTGTAAATTGCAAACAACAGAAGGACCAAAGGAACATAAATTTACAACTGGAAGAGATATTAGTCCATAAGTGTCAGACACAAATACTGTGGGCCACACACCAAACCAGTTTAAAAATGTAGTTCAGAAATATTTGATAAAGTACATAAAAACGTTATAGAACATAGATAATGTTAATATGTAATTTTCTAATTGTGCCCTATAGGGATTCTTATTTATGATTTAGTGGCCCTATTTCTATTTGAGCTTGACAGCACTGATCCAACTCAGTCCCTTCATTTTACCAAGGAAAAAATGGGAAGTAAAGAGAAATGAAAAATCTTGTCCAAAGTCACACAGGTATTAAGAAATTGAGCTAGGATTTGACTCCCTGTCCATCATTCTTACCAAAAGGTTCATCTTCCATTGAATGAGTCAAAAAGAATTGAAAAATAAGTAGCTGACAAAGAATGGGAATAAGATGAGGTGGGTAGGAGGTAAAAGAAGGTGAGAGTAGAGAAATAAATTAGAATAATATGAGAAACCAAGAGAAATATGGGAAATAAGGGGAAGGATGCTGAAGTATGGAGGTGCCTTAACTACTGCAGTGCACTGGTTCCTTTTAATACTTAGAATTCTACTGATTAACCATTAACTCAAAACTGGGCCAACTTCAGTAGTACTAGGGGAACCCAAGTACTAACCTCCCACCTGTCTCAAGCACCCTGTTAAACACACCATTTAAACAAAGTCCACGCAAACGACATCCTTCAATCTTTGGGGAATGTAGTGAACTCACATGTCTAAACTGTACTGAGAGTGTAAATAAAAAAGCTGTTCTGAAATGGTTCTTTTATATGAAGCCTTTTATGCAAAAGAAATGACAATAACAACAACAAAAAAACTTTTTTTGAATTGTTTCATTCATATTGAACAAAAATGCAAAAGAAGGTAATAAGTAATTGATCAAGGTAAGATGTTATAATGGTAATCAAAGAAGTACTTAGCACCTTGTTTCCATTATTTAATTATTTAACACCTTGTTTCATTTCAAGTTTCTTTTGAGTCTTGAACTGATTTCATCAAGAAACAGAACCTGTGAATCCCACAGTGGGAGGAACTTGCCAAAGGCAGGAAAAGAAAGGACAAAAGAGGTGGGTGGAGCAGGGAGGAACTAATGACCAGATAAAGGCTGCACAAGAGTAGTAAAATACAAATCTTGTGAAAGTGAACATTATGTCAGGCTATCCCTGATTTAGGAATCCTGACACAGCCTAGCTTAGTTGACAGTCTCTCCAAGAAGTCTTCACTTATCCCCCAAATTTCCTTTCCATCCCCAGTAGAGATCTCTGTTTTTCCAATTTCCATGGTTGCCGATTAAACTACTCCTATCCACTTATCATCTTTGAAATTGTGTAATTTGGGGGTAGGTAGGTGGCCAGTGAGTAAAGCTCCAGCCTGGGAGTCAGGAGGACCTCAGCTCAGTTCCAGCCTCAGACACTAAACACCCACACAATAACACCCACACACACACACATACACAACTAGCCTGTAATCTTGGGCAAGTTACTTAACCCCAATTGCCCTCCAAAAGGCAAAAAAAAAAATTGTGTAATCTTCTTTCCTCTCTTTCTTTCATTACTCTTCAATAAACTCTTGAAAGCAGAATCTATGTTATTTAATCTCAATCAATTGATAAACATTTATTAAGTACCTATTATGTGCTAGGCTCTGTATTAAGAGATACAAAAAGAGGGAAAAGACAGTCTCTGCCCTTAAGGACCTTATGGTATCTTTGTATACCAAGTCTAGTAGAATTCACTTTACATATGAGGAAACAGTGGTTTATAGAGATAAAATGACTTCAGAAAGGTCACATAGGAGGTAAATAGCAGAGGAAAGAGTCAAACCAAGGTCCTCGGACGTTATGGCCAATTTACTATGTGCTATATCATGCCATACTTTTGAGGTGCTTAATACATATTTGTTAAATTGAATTGCCTAATTGAAATGGATTATTCACTTATTCATTCATTAAACAAGAATTTACGTAGTTCTTATTACCTTCCAAGTGCTATGGTAAGCAATGGGTATACAAAGACAAAAATAAAACCAGTCTCATCCTCAAAAGATTCACATTCTATTGGCAGAAACAACAGGAACATTGATAGACAAATACAAAATATATGTAGAGTAAATACTAAGTAATTGGGAGAAATGAAAAGAGGAATAAAAAGGTGGGAGGTGGCACTAGGAATCAAAAGAGGACCTACTTCTCAGTTAACTAGAAGATCCTATTTCCTATATATTTTACTTAACCAAGTTATAAATGGTTATTTACAACTGACTCCCTCTCATGTGTCACCAGGGCTTAAGTTGGCAGAGTCATGCTCTTACTTTATTATTTAACCCATGGAAATCTATGTTTCTGCATTAAACTTGCTTTGGAAATTATTTATGAATTATTCTCTAGGTTATATTTTACATGGTACCAGGAGCTTACTTTTTGGCATTTAAAAGAATAAGTTCTAAATGAATCTGGCAGTCCCAAGCTTTGGGTTTTTCATGCTGCTGTTTTCAGAGCTAGTTCCGAGTGTCTGTAAGTTTTTGGTGCTTCCAAGTTGGTATGATCCAAGGAGAAATGTGGTCACTGTTCTCCTGTCCTTTGCTCTGGTCTTTACCCAAGAAGGGACTTTGCTGGTCTGCAGCTTTAAGTACTAGCATTTCTCTTGGCCCTGGAACTGTGACCATGTCCCCTGCTCTTCTGTAACCACAAGTACTACTACTGCTACTACTCCTTTCTCCCTTTTGGAGACCACAAGCACTCTTCTTCACCTTGGAAACTATGACCAAAGCTCCTATTTCCCTATGGCTTCAAGTGTTAGTGTTCCTCTTCCCCTTGAAAGTGCCCCAGAATCATGAAACAAGGTCACAATCCCATGCCCATAAAGGATCCACTGTAATTTCTTTCTGACCAGCTATTCAATGTCCTTACCATCTCTGGGCTGAGAGATCCTAAAGCTGCTGCTATCTGTCGAAGCCCTCTCCAAATCCTGATGCTGGTATTGTCACAGGTAGCTCTGGAGGTCTGTAAGTTTTCAGAGCTTCCAAGGTAGTGTTATCCTAGGAAAGGTGTTGTTATTACTCTCCTTTTCTTGGCTCTGGTCTTTACCCAGGAAAGACCCTTCCTTCTTTGCAAGCACAATCACTAATGCTTCTCTATACCGTAGAACTCTGAACAAATCCCGTGCTTTTCTGCTGTCAAAAGGGCTAGTGACCATCTCCGCTCTGGAACTGCTATCACAACCAAGTATGGGCAATGCAGTGGTCAAAAAGCACTTTCTCTTGCACCCAGTGCTAGCTCAGGTTCCCCTGTAATCTGTTTCTAATTGTCCAAGCCCCTTAGTGATTCTGGACTGAGAACTCCCAAAGTTGCTACTGTTGTCTTGGCTATCTCCAAGGCCCAAGGTGCTCCAAACAGCCTCCTTTCTGGTGTTATAGATCTCTTCTGCTGACCTCCTAAGTTTTCTTGAAATGGAAAAATGACTCATGCTAGCTTTTTGTTGGCTATGCCCCTCCAGAATTCAATTTGACCTGTGATTTTAAAAATTATTTGGAAGGAAATGTTGGAATAGTTTGGCTGGATTGCTGCTTCTTCTCCACCACTATGGCTCCATGAGTTTTTATTTTCTAAGGTGAACTTAAATCATATATTCAATCCTGAGATTAGATTGCTGTCTTAGTTTTTTTTTTTCTTTTTAAATTAAGATTTTCTTCACAATCTCTACAGTATCCTGCTTCTACTAGTTTCACATATTTACATTCTTATTTTTTATAGTAACCTTTCTCTCCTCACTACTGTTGAAGATTCATGAAACTCCTCAAATCATCAAGAATCCTAAATCAGATCAAGTAAACCTCTGGTTTTCTAAGTCTATATATTCCTTACTAGTCTCTCTCTTCCAGAGACATTTTCATTTGCTGTGTGGTATACCTGCCTTGTCCCTTTTCTGAAAGCCCCCATAACTAAGATCTTCCATGACTTTCTGCTTTCTAGTTAAGTGTTATCTATCATGTCAGATCTGGAAAGCCAGTCTGATGCATATGAAAAAAATCCCATACTGATCTATAAAACAATTCATATTTTCCTCCTTTTTTTTTTACATGACTTTGGTTAGGTTACTTGACCTTTCTGAGCCTCAATTTCTTCATGAGTAAAATGAGGGAATTGGGCTAGATTTACATTGAGTTCCCCCTCAACACTGGATCCTTGAGTCCATGACCTCATCCTCTCTTGCATTGATATGATAACCTGTTTCATAAAACAGCTCACAAGTCCCAAATTGTTCCTGGAGGTGATTGAAAGACTGGAAGGATGATTGTAGTATATACATATGCCTGATGCATCTACTAGGTTTCCTCCTTTGACCAAATCAGAAGTATCAAATCTAAATCTATATAGTCTGTTCTCTTCAAAGACCTAATCTAGTTTGTTTTTCATGTCAAGGTAAATCCAACATATTCCTAACATTGCTTTTATTGTCCCCTTGCTAAATCTCCATATTTAAACTCCTTCTTTTACAATAAACAAAACATGGCAGCAACACAAATGCCTATTGTTTTTTAGAATTACTGTAAATTTTTATTTTTCTGTAGAAATCTCAAAGCATACTCAACCTCATTCACAAAGGTAGCTGTAACAGACTGGATAACTCCCAGTAGTAAAAGTTGTTCTTGCCACTAACTTGCATTTTTAATGATACTCCAAGAGGGCAGAAAGCAGCACTAGTGTTAGCCTCTAGACATTTACTGGTGATCTGAAGGTGTGGGCATTTTAAACTCCTGCTTTGGAGATGTTTGTCTATTTTCCCCTGAATAAGTCTTTAGCATTACTTTT
This sequence comes from Petaurus breviceps papuanus, assembly GCF_028583685.1. NCBI lineage: Eukaryota > Metazoa > Chordata > Mammalia > Diprotodontia > Petauridae > Petaurus > Petaurus breviceps. The sequence goes on along the minus strand of NW_027187335.1, from coordinate 7,148,396 downwards.
TGGAATGATCCTCTTAATTTGGGTGAAGAAATTCATCTAAGACTCTAGAGAACTAATCATGAATTGGTTGAGCTCAATAATTGGGATAACCCTATGCAATGTGAGTTGGGTCAGCTAGGTGATACAGTAGATAGAGAGGCAGGCCTGGAGTCAGGAAAACCTAGGGTTTAATTTGGTCCTAGATACTTATTAGGGGAAAGGAGGGGATCCTGTGACCCTACAGAACTCACTTAATCATTTGTGCCTCAATTTCCTCATCTTTAAAATAAGCTGGAGAAGGAAATAGCAAATCATTACAGCACTTTTTCCAAGAATACTCCATGGACAGTACTGGCATGCTATGGTGCAACGGGGTTCACAAAGAGTCGAACAATAACATATAATGTTGGTGATCAGAAGGGCTGTTGATCATTTTTTTGAGTTTCTTCCTCTACTCCTACTCAATTTTAAATGATTTAAGGATACAGATTAAAAAATAAATTCAATTAGCAAGCACTTATTTTATCCCACCCCATTGAGAAGTTAGAAAAAGGGGTGTTTAAACCTTAAAACAAATATGTATAGTTAAATAAAACAGATCTCCACATTGGTCATGACTGAAAATGTATGTCTCATTCAGTACCCTGAGTCCATCATCCCCTTGTTGGGAGGAGAGAAGCAAGCTTCATCATTGATGATGGAAACAAGGTTGACTCCCTTATATGGAGGCACCTGTGTCTGGTTCCCCCTTTTGAAAATCATATAGGAAAATCCTAATTGGTCCCTAATTACTGAGGTTGCTTTCCAAGATGATGGATGACTGAATATATTTATGTGGAGGGTAGTGGTGGGGGGAGAAAGAGTAGGAAATGTGAACTCTTAATGGAGAAACTACCCCATCCCCTTAAATTATAAGATCAAGCTATGCAATATGGCTTATCTCCTCTCTATCCTCTGTCATTTCCCACCTTTTATGGCTTCTTTACTTTCAATTTCCAGACTATAGTTCAACAAGGTATGTGTGCATTCAGTGATGGTGGGGGTGGTATTGAATATTTTTCTATTTTCATTTCAGAGCAGAAAATGAGCTTGTAGGGTGTGTAGAAAAGAAGGTAAAAAAGAGGTGGAAAAGAACAATATTCCAATTGTTTTAATATTGAATATGATACCATCACCTTGCTTTATGTTTAAATAGCAGATGGTGATATCATCTATTTAGAATATTCATAATGAGAATGACCCTAGTGACCTTAGAGAGAAGATAGAAGGAATATTGAACTTGGACTCAGGAGACCTGAATTCCAGTGGTTAGAGAGCTGTGGGTGGTTATATTAAAGGATACTCAATGAAACAATATGGGGAGTCATCCCACAGAGTATGTATGGAGCTAATTAAAGTTCCTCTGGCCACTTCCAGTGCCTTAAATCTTTAAATCAATGATGGAAAACTTTTGCTTTGGGATGCCTTATTGGTCTCTAAATACTTACATTTTGGAATGATAAAATCATTCCTTTTCTTAGGAGGGTGGTGGGAACTTCATCAAAGAGAAGAAAAATGATAATAAAAATTAAAAGAAAAGAAAACATTTATTTCTTTTCTTCCCACCATTTGAATGTTCTGGGAATTTATAGTGTCCACTCAAATTTCTATTGAAGGAAGAGAGGGAGAAGATAATTTTATAGGAATCATCACTGCTCACACATAGCAGTGAATAAACATCCTTCTTTAAATGGGTCTGAGAGTGGATGTCAAGGCCCTCATGCCCTTTTCTGCTGTGTTTCTTTTCCTGCATAAAAAATAAAAAATGAATAAACAACAATTCCAAGACCTGTGGTTCCAGTCTTGTTGACAAAATTGTGAGTGTGAGAGCCTGAGAGCTCATGCTTCTTGCTTAGTATTACTCAGCAGGAGATGACTTCTCAAATAACACATCAGTAAAGATCATATGAAGAAGATAAACCCAAGCCATTCTGTTTCTTACCAAAAAATAGGACCTTGAGTAAATTGTTCAGACACTGCAGAGCCAAGATGAAGAAGAAATGCCTTAAATTAGTCCCAATCAGCTTTTTTCATGATTTAACATTTAAATATCAACCTTTTGGGGGAGCATAAAATCATATTATGTTATGGTTTTATTTATAAATGTACACTTAGTATTTTTTTTTATATTGTAGGAATTCCATTCATGGTAAAGATAATAAATAGCTGTCTTATCCCTGATCATTAAGTACATTGAATGCCTTTCTGGAATAGAACCTAGTAATTCCATTTTTGTAAAATCATGGACATGAAGCAAGCCTAAGATTTAGAATTTTTTCCACTGGGAATGGGGAATGGGTATGGGGAGCATAATGAATCAGGGTGCAAGAAGAACTTGACTCAGTTCTATAGGACTAAACTTCCCTAAGAATTAACGAAGTCCCACATTTAGTAAATAATAGTAAAAAAATGCACTGGTCAAGATGATGTGAAGTATTCTCTCCTACAAAGAAGCCCCTATGCTGCATTAGTGGGCTTTATATTAGCATTTACTAATAGTGTGACTGAATAAGTCACTTAACCTCTCTGACCCTCAGTTTCCTCTTCTATAAAAGTGGAATAATAATACTTTCCCTACCAAATATTTTCATAAGTCAAGTGAAACTACTTTCCCCAAAGTTAGCAGTAATATTCATAATTGCCAAATCTATTGGTCTTTTCTCAAACTTTGTACTTGTGAACCCTTGTAATTGTTGGTCACCCTTGTGTAGCAGCAAACACCCTAGCATACCCAGGATGGCTGCCAACACAAATTGTTAGATCTGCTTTTCTAAAGGGAAGCAACTCATAAAGGGTCGACAATCTTGCTTTCGTCAAACATATGTCATTTAACTAGTTCAGGGGAGTATGGTCAGCACCCCAAACTTCAGAGAATACAAACAAGTTACAAGCAGACAACAAATACAGAGAAACACAAGGAGACAGGCTTCCAACTGTCTGATCATTACATCCATACCTAATCAGTTAACAGAGAGGGAAGCACCAACACCTGGGTTTTCAAAGCCAGGGGCCACCATGGCTGCCCAGAGTCTCATCTGGTCAAATCACATAACTCTTCTCAAAGTGAGCCCCAAAACAAAGCCTCACATCAAGGTATATATATATATATAGCCTTCTCCTGGCTCAGAGAATGTCACAACACTCTTGAGCCATTGACCAATCACAACACACCAAGGTGTGGGCATTCCTGAAAAACAATCCTCCCGCCACAGGCTCCATGTGACCACATTCAAGCTATTAGGGCGCAGAGTATATTTTCAAATCAAGGAAGGTTCTCAAAGTCACTTAAGACTATCAACGGGCCTAGGGGCAGGGAAGATCTTAAATTCCCATTCCTATAACACCTTGACATTGTGGATCTCTGTCTTCTGCATGCTATTTTTTTCTCTCTTCATTTTCATGTTATTACTCTCTCCTGGCTCTTTTCCCTGCCTGTGTAATTGCCCCTTCTCCGTCTCATTTGATGGATCTTCATTCATCCCATATCCACTAAACATGGGTGTCCTTGAAGTCTGTACTGGGTTTGTTTCTATTCTCTCTATTGCTCTATTTAGCTTGATGATGTCATCACCTATCACAGAGTCATAGATGATTCTCAGATCCATTTATCCTAAACTCTTTTGTGACCTTTATTTTCACATCACTAACTGCCTTTGGATGTCTTGAACTGGATGTCTCATAGACATCTTAAACTCAACATATTCAAAACAGAATGTTTTTTTTTTTTTAACCAAAGGCATCCCTTCTTCCTAACTATCCTATTATGTTTGAGGGCACTACCATTTTCCCAATCACTTAGGCTTACAACCCAGGCATAGACATGATCTGTCACTTACATTCACCTCACATATCCAGTATGTTGCTGGTTCCTATCAGTACTATCTTCATAACATCTCTTATATAGTAAATACATTTCTCTTCTTAAAACACTGCCAAAATGTAGGTGCAAGCCCTTGTCACCTCACATATACTTTAGTTCTCTAGTTTTCTAGTTGGTCTACCTGCTTCAAGTCTATCCCCACTGTAGCCCCATTTTATAATATTTTTTGTTGTTGTTTTTGCTTTTTTGAGGAGGAAAGGCAGGGCAGTTGGGGTTTAGTGACCTGCCCAAGGTCACATAGCTAGTAAATGTTAAGTTTCTGAGGTTGGATTTGAACTCAGGTTGTCCTCATGCCAGAGCTGGTGCTCTATTCACTGTGTCACTTACCTGCCCCTACACTCAATTTTTAAGTCATGTTCCTAAAGTATCTGTCAAGTACAGATTTGACCATTTCACCCTTCTCCTTCCATTCAGTAAACTCTGGTAGTTCCCTTTTGCCTCTAGGATCAGTATAAAACTCTTTGACTTTTAAAGTCTTTCACAACCTGGCCCCCTCCCATTTTTCTAGGAGCCTTCCACCTTTCACCCAGCTATGTACTATAGCATACATTGACACTAGTGTCCTTACATGAGATACTCCATCTCCCAACTCTGTGACTTTTCAGTTGCTGTCTTTTGTGTTCAAAATTCTCTCTGTCCTCATCTCTACCTCCTTACTTTCTTGATTTTTCTTGCCTCTATTTTTTTTTTGCTTTTTTTTTTTTGGAGGGGGGAGGGCAGGGCAATTTGGGTTAAGTGACTTGTTCAAGGTCACATGGCTAGTAAGTGTTAGGTGTCTGAGGTCAGATTTGAACTCAGATCCTCCTGACTCCAGGCCCAGTGCTCTATTCACTGCACCACCTAGCCGCACCATGCTTTCTTGATTTAAAAAAAAAAAAATCTCATCCAAAAACCAACTTTCTGCAAGAAGTTTTTCCTAGTCCTACTTGATACTAGTGTCTTCCCTCTGCTGGGCATCTCTAGTAGTCCTGATCGATATCTGGCCTTTGGACCCAGATGGCTCTGGAGGAGAAAGTGAGGCTGGGGACTTTACACAGCCCTCCCTCACTCAGATCAAATTCAATCGCAAATCTTGTCATCATTTCCCTGATGTCATAGTCTTCTTTGAGAATGTAGGACAAACAACACACAAGCACACAAGCCTTCCCTCTGAGATTATCTCCAATTTACCTGGTGAATATCTAGTTCGTACACAGATGTCTGCATGTTGTCTCTCCCATTAGACTAAGGTGCACTTGAGTATATGGACTGGTTTTTTCTTTCATTTTATAATCTCTAGTAATTAAGATGCCTGGAACCTAGGAAACAATAAATAATTGTTGATTGAACCCATATTGCAAAGTTCTTGTGAGGAAAATACTTAAAAACTTTAAAGAGGTATCTATATATGACAATCAATGTATTGATAGCTTGATTCCCAAAGATAAGAAGTATAAAAGAGTCGAGCCACATTCAAGTTGACATCCACTGAACACTGAGATGCTGTGAGCCATCACACTTAGAAAAATATGTATTAGTCCAACAACAACACAGAAGTAGCCCTCTCAGAAACTGAAACATTTTCTTGAAAAAAATGAAAACAAAACAATTTCCATGTAACAGAGAGGTCCAAATAAGTACTGAAGATAGCTTTTTCCACTAATTATCTATAGCCTTCCTTCCCAGATCCTAAAGACAAATTAGGCATAGGAAAAAAAAATTTGATGTTCTTTAGCATCTCTTCGCAGTTTCCAGAAAAGTATGATAGGAAGATTTAAGTGCAAGGAGTATGTGTCAAAGTAGGCACCACCTCCTGGAATCTCTTTATTTTTTTGCAGAGACATTTTTTTAATTAACTTTTTTTTTTCCTCCAAATCCAAAGATCAGTTTAGAGTATGATCTGAAATATGCTCAGAAATTAAAAAAAAATTGCAGAAAATTTCCCCATCTAAGGAATTCATCTCTGTCTAGTTTGGGAAAAACTCTTATCCCTTTGGCTTAGTTTTCCCTTTCTGGCTGTTACCTTAAGTATTCCCACAGTTGGACAAAAATAACTAGGTCCTTTAATAGCAGTGCCAAATAGCATAAAAACATAGATTACCATTAAAATATTTTTAATGAAGAACCCAGAACCTTCTGGGTTCTTCTGACTAATATGAATGTTGTCACAAAATTATGTATGTTTTTCTTTTGCAGGGATGGGGGTAGGGTCAGTAGTGGCTGCTGTGGTGTGTGATATTACCTTAAATCTTCAATCATTTTTTTCAGCAGTGAGCACTGGGTGCTCCTCCACACACGGCATTATACTCTTCCCTATTCACTCATCATTAGCATGCTGAGTATCCTCCTAAAGGCCACATTCAATTTATTGAACCTCTTTTTTCTAAGTTTTGTGTTAGATTCTCTCTGACTTTCAGAAATTTGTTTCCTTAGGGTTCTCATTATTTGGGTGTCCCACTGATTCAACTTTCTTTCTTTCTATATTCCTTTCTTTTCTTCCCCCCCGCCCCCACCCCAATACAGAGAGCCATGGAATTCATTGGGCTAATTTTGCTGCATTAATCATTTACCTTGCCTACAAAAGGGTACTTTGGGGTTTGTGTTATGAAGTCAATGGAGTATAAGTTCTTGTTCCAGCGACTCCAGCAATAAAAACAAAGCTGGAGTGCTTCCCTAGGAAAAAACGAAAAAGAAAATCTCTCCCCCATTAACAGCACAGCTTTATAATCACTGCAGAGTGATTGCTCTGCTAGAAATACGAAGATGTCAGCAAGGGAATTGGCAGGGGTGAAGGCTTCACCTAGCTTGGAGATAATTTCTTTAGAGTAGAAATTTTTAAGCTGAGGATGGTGAGTTTGATTATCTGTCTGTCTGTCTTATCTATCTATCTATCTATCTATCTATCTATCTATCTATCTATCTATCTATCTATCTATCTATCTATCTATCTATTTTATATAGACCCATTTAGATAGAGATCTAGAGAGAAAGAGAAATAAACGGGGAGATATAGGGATAGATGTGGATAGATATAGAGGCTGATACATACATACATACATAAACATCATATATAGATAGAAAAATAAATCTTAATAACTGTATTTCATCATCATTATATTACTATAAAATTTGTATTCCTATGGGTTTTATTTTAAGCACATACACATACACACATCTATTTTTTGAAAAAAGTCTATAGTTTTTCCCAGACTGCCACTTCTCTCCCACCTCCTGCATACACACACACACACACACACACACACACACACACACACACACACACACAATTAAGAACCCTTTCTCAAAAGTGTCTGACTTAACAAAATATGATGCCTGAAGCAATTCAGATGAAAGGGATTGGCAAAACCCCCCACTCTATGCCCCAGTCTCCCAGCTCCAACCTGGGACTCTCTCACCATCTTAGGAAGTTTTTATAATCACATGACTCTTGTGAATCTGCTGGGATATCCATAGAATAAATTCAGATTCCTCCTTTAGCAATTACCTTTTATGAATATTTCAGATTCTCCTAAATTATTCCCAGATATGATATACACTCTCTTATCTCCTGTTCTTGGGTACTAGAAGCATCTTATTTCTGCTCCACCCTTGAATATATCCTACAGGCACTCGTGAAACAATAGCAATAAATTAAAGGTCACAATACCTTTGTAAAGATGTTTACAGCAGTAATTAACCAATAAATAACATTTAAAAAAATAATACATACCAGTCACTATCTCAAAAAGAAAAAAGCAAACAAAAACAAACCTATACCATCCCTTAAGGAGTTTAAATTCTCACAGAGGAATGCACAAGAAGGAAGAAATAAGAAGGCATTTTTGAAGTGTTTACTGTTTTCCAAGCACTGAGTCAATGTTGAGCATACAAATAGGAAATCCCTCCCCTCCCCTCCCCTCCCCCTTCCTCTCCTTTTCCCTATACTGCTCTCTCCTCTTCTCTTCCCCTTAGCATATTATTATCACTTCCTCAAAAAAATATTACCTATTTGTTTCCAATAGCAGTAATATCAAGGACATTTCTCCCTAATTAAGAAAGGGTGTCTAATAAAGCTTGATGATGCAGTGCATACAGCCCTGTACCTGAAGACCAAAGTTTAAGTCTGGCTTCACACACTTAAAGAATAAGCAAGTCACTCTGCCTCAGTTTCCTCATTCACAAAATGAAGATAGTAAATTCATTCCCACTAGAGATATAGGGATAAAATAAGATAGTGTTTTTAATGTGCTTTGTGAAATTTAAAGTGGTATATAAATGTCCTTCATTATTTTTTATTGTAAAATGATACAGGGTAATTCCATCATTCCTCTTTGGAAGTGTGGTTCAGTGCCTAGATTTTAATTCACAGCAATACCACTTCATAACAGTAAATTTTATTGAAATAAATGCCAAATATGATCATATAAATATCCCTTTTACAAATTAATTTGTCACTCCCATTAACTTTCACAATTGAGGGGGAAAAAAGAAAAAATATACAAAGCTCTCAATGCATAACTACATAGTCCAGCAAAACAAATAATTTCCACGTTGACTATCTCTAAAACATGCATGCCTTTTCTGCATTTCAGTTCATCATCTCTCTTGTAGCAGGTGAATGGTATGTTTCATTGTCAATCATCTGGGCTCATAGTTTATCATTGTATAATGACAATGTGTGTGTTGTCCATTTATGTTATGTGTGTTCAGGTAGGTTTTCTATATGTGTCATGAATATAATATCTCTAAAATCTCCTCTGCCCCTTTCCAAAGTAGGCTGATTCCTGCCTGGAGAATAAAAGGAGATGGGGTCACTTGGCTGACTTCTTTCTTCAGAGAGTGGATGCCAAATAAGAATTATATGTATCAGCTTCCCTAAATATTGATAGTCTCTGAAGATTTTTTTTTAAGTTTAACCTTTGATCCTTTTCTGGAGAAAAAAAAAACATATCTGAAGCTATATACAAAACCTTGACTCTTTTCCCACTAAAGCTGGTCACATTAAAAAAAAAAAACATACACATATATAATGAATATCAAATAAACTCATTTATTCAAGTCAACAGCCAAGATAAATTAACATATGTATATTTGTTTGTATATATGTGTATGTGTGTATATATACATAAACACACAATTAGAACATGCCAGATTATGCATAGAGTACATAGAAGCTCTGCCACTGAGAGGAAGGTATCTTACTCAACCTGAGAGAGTCCCGACTTCCACTCACTGGGAAATTCCATGATGTCTCTAACTTGACAACAATAAGGACACAATCCTCTAAATATTGGCTTTTTCATGAAGTCTTTCTGTTTCTCCAGGGACCTCTTTTTGAAGAGAGCTTGGAATTACATACAATGACATAGAGAATAGCTATAAGAAACCTGTATCATAGGAGAGACAAAGTAAGCATGAGAAGAATAACAGACTTTAATTTGGAATAGCTGATTGAAATCCAGATCCTGACACTTATTGCTGTATGGTTGTGGACAAGTTCCTTAACTTTTCCAAGTCTCACTTTCCTTATTATAAAATGGAGATCATAAGACTTGAATGACTTCTTTAACGGGGATTTTGTGAGAAACAGTATAGTGTAATGGGGATAGAGGATTTTAAGACAAAGAACCAGGGCTCAAAATCCAGCTTTTCTATCCAGAATCTCTATGACTTTGAGTAAGCTATTTACTCTCCTTGGCCTTAGTTTTTTTCTTCTGAAAAAGGACACATTTCTCTCTTTGGTCCCTTTAAAATGTAAATCCTATTATTCCATAAAAGTAAGTAGTAAACTGAATTACAATAAAGACTATTATTGGTGATATAAAAAAAATTGGTGAGGACAAATTGTAAGAATAATAGATATAATTTATATAGTAATTAATGGTTTACAAATATTTTATGCTGCATATATTTAGCCTCTCTTAACCATCACAACGTCCTTGTGAAGTTATTGTGGCTATGACTATTCTCATTTTACAGATGAGGAAATAGGCTAAGGATATAAAATGACCTGACCAAGATCACAGAATGACTAAATATATGAGGCAGGATTCAAAATCAAGTCCTTCTAAATCCAAGTCAAGAATTCAATCTCTCCACTGAGTCTTTCATGTACTGAATTTTTCCCTGGATATTTTTTTGTGGATACTTTGTGTGGCCATTTTTTTTCATCAGTAGATATTACTAGTGATGTGGTGGACCTGGCTTGGGTCTTGATAGATCTTGAAAGATAAGAAAAGATGGTAGAACAGCTGAGGTGAGGAAGGATCCAGACCTAAGGAGTGACTTACATAGCTAAGACTGGAATTAGATGAATGTAACAACCAAGAAGACTGTACCTGCAAGCAAGGGAGTGACTCTGTCCATGGAGAATGGCACATTTAGAAGAAAATTTGGTGGGATAAATTCTTTTTAATAACTGCTTTAAGCATGAACCAACTCTTCCCAGGGACCAAGTTGATAGAGTAGAGTTGCCTGGTCCAAGAAGTGACATTTTTAATTTCTTTCTTTTCTCAAGGAAAATAGGTTTTCAATGCTGATTTATTTTAATGGATTTATGAATATTGAGGAGAGATTGACAAGTAAGAATGGTAGTGGGGTGGTAATCAATGGCATTGATAATATTGAGGAGTTATTAATCAGCCCTGGTTAGATGATGTGATTAGATAACTCAATCCATATACAGGGGTATAAGCAATCAGAACTGAAGTTAGAGCAGTAGAAGAGTAACCCAATTGCCCCTTAGGGTTACCTTTAAAGATTGAGAGGTAGATATAAAGACATTCTATAGATCCAGTTTGCTTGTCTTAGTGGAGATTGGGAGCATAAGCACCAGTGCCACTTCCTTGATACCATGACATTAATGAATCAACAACGAATTATAATTCCTGGTACTTCATGTCCTCAATGCCCTTTGCCTCTTTGTAGAGTCTCTCCCTAAGTCCACTCTTGCCCATGTTGCCTACCCTGAGTAGTTCATTTTTATATATTCTTTATATAATTGAAAAAGTGATTTTTTAAATGCAAATTTGAACATGTCATTCCCCTACTTAATAAACTCTAGTTACTCCCTATTGACTCAAAGATAAAATATAAACTCTTCTCTTTGACTTTTAAAGATGCTAACAACCTGACCCCAGCCATATTTCTAGACTCAAAGCACATTAGCCTCATTCTGGATTTCAACAGTCGAAACAAATTGACCTTCTTTCTGTTCTTCACCAAAAAACACTCAATCTACTGCCTCTGTGACATTGTACTGGCTGTGTCACAGGATTACAATGCAATTCTTCCTTACCTCTGCCTTTTGGAGTCTCTCCCTTCTTCACAATTCAAATAGGACTGTACATAAAGTTTTTCCTTATTCCCTCAAATTCTAGTGCCTTCTTTCTCAAACCCTCTTGTATTCAGACCACTTTGTACTTATTTTCTTTATATTTAGATTGCATATACTTATACACATATTTATTACTTCTACCAGTAGAATGTGCTTCCTTGTTGGTAGTCTTCATTTATTTTTTTGTATGTGTACCTCCAGTGACTAACACAGTACTTAGTACATAGTAGGAGCTTATTAGTGATTGTTGATCTATTTTTTAAAATTTGTTGATGGAAATACACTACTGATGAAGTCAGACCCAACTTTAAATCTTAGGGTTATCTCTACCTCCTATATGATTTATGACTTCACTACCCATCACTGGCTCACAGATTCCTCAATTATAAAGTAAAAAGCTTGGAGTAGGTGAATGTTAATATCCTTTTCATCCCTGAATATTACATTTACATGATTTTCTTGGGGAAGTGGTTTTAATTCTTTGGAATTCTCATTAAGTGGTGGCATAACGAAAAGACCACTGGACCGGTATTCAGGGACCTGGGGTAAAGTTCAAGATCGACCATTTATTAATTTTATGATTTAAGACAAATTACTATTCCTCTCTGAATCTCAAATTCCTCTTCTATAAAATAAGGAAAATGATACTTATAATCATATCCAAATATCTATCTAAAGTTCTGATCTCTCATCTGAGTTTCAAATTTGCATATCAAAGTGTCTTAGGACTTTTTCCTGGGTTATCCACCTGGATATTCCAACAGGATTGAACAAAATTGAACTTATTATCTTTCCCCTATACCTTCACCCCATCATGATTGACTATTTCTGTCAAAAATATGATTATTTCACCATTCTCCAAACTGAAAATGTTGGTATTATCTCTGACTTTTCTCTTTACCTCATCATTCATATATGATCAATTACCAAGCCTTGTTTGTTCTTCTACTGTAATACAGCTGCCAAACATACTATCTTCTCTACTTCCACTGCTACTACCCTAGAATATATACTCATAGACATTTTCTTGGACTATTAATTACAATAGCTTTCATCCATTTTCTTCAATAATCATAATTTTTTTCTATAGTCTTCCTTCATTTACTTTTTTTCATTTTTCAATCCATCTTTCCAGTCCTCATATTTTATAAGGGTTATATTTTTTCTAAACATTGTTCTTTCCCCTAGTGATTAGTGCAATGCTTTGGGAAAAGTAACTTGATTTGTCCACCACATAGGCTGATATTAATATTGAATGACATGATATATGGAAGTGAACTCTATAAACATGTATTATTGCTTATAAAGAAAATTTGAGATAGGGGCTAGCCCTATAAATATGAGATGGTCTATAAGATATGTTCTAAGAGTTTTTAAATGTGCAGAAATTTTTTTAAAGCAAGTTTATCTGATAAAGGTCCTATTTTTCAAATACATAGGACCAAATTTAGAAAAATATGTGCCATTCTCCAACTGATAAATGAAGTATATAAAGAGAGTTTTCAGAAGAATAAATCAAAGCTATCAAAACTCACAGAAAATACTCCAAATCATAAGTGATTAGAGAAATACATATTAAAACAACTCTGAGATACCAATTCACACCTATTAGCCTGGTTAACATGATAGAAAAGGAAAATGACAAATGTTGGAAAGGCTGTGAAAAAAACTGGAACACTTTTAGAAGAATTGTGAACTTATCGAGCCACTCTGGAGAGCAATTTGGAACTACGTCCAAAAGGCTGAAAAACTATGCATATCTTTTGACCCAGCAATACTACTGATAGCTCTATATCCTAAAGTAATCAGAGAAAAGGAAAAAAGGGTCTATTTGTACAAAAACATGTATAGTAGTTGTTTTAGTGTTGGCAAAGAATTAGAAATGGAAGGAATACCCATCAATAGAGGAATTGCTGAACAAGTTGTGTTGTGTGAGGGTGATCAATTACTAGTAATATAGTCTAAGAAATAGCAAGCAGAATAGTTTCAGAAAAAAAGTGGCAAGGCTTATATAAATTGATGCACAGTGAAGTGGACAGAACCAGGAGCTCACTGTACACAGTAACAGCAATTTTGTAAGAATAAGTGAAACTCTTAGCTATTTTGATCAAGAAAATTATTCAAAACACTTCTGAAGTACTCATAATGAAAAATACCGTCAATCTCTAAGAGAAAAATGCTGAACACTGAGCATAGATTGAAGCTTACTTTTTAAACTTTTTTTTAATTTTTGCTTTTGTGAATGCATTTGTGTGCATGTTTACTTTTGCAGCTAATATGGAAATATATTTTACATAATTTAACAATTGTAGTCAATATATTACCTGCCTTCTCAAAGGATGGGGAGGGCAGAAAGGAATGGCAAGAATTTGGAACTCAAAATTAAAAAAAAAATGAATGTTAAATTTTTTTCATGTAATTGGCAAATATTTAATGAAATAAATAAAATGTATTTTTAAAAGGAGACTTTAAGTACTCTGAAACTCCCATATGTGTATACATACATATATACATACATATGTATATATTTGTGGGTATGTGTACAAAATATCTCCTAAAATCTCATTATTAGGTCTCCTCTTTGGATGAAGTATTATGAAAAGAAATTTGATCATCTTTTTTAGTGTTGTGAAAAGAACATAGGACTTGGAATAAAATAAAACATGGGTTCCTCTTAGTACTTGCTTTGTGACCTTAAGGAAATTGTTTAACCATTCTAAAATCCAGTTTCTCCTCCTATAGAATAGAGGTAATTACATTTGAACTGCTTACCTTCACGGTTATAGTGAGAAGCCAATGTAATAAGGCTGAGCCAGATTAAAAAAAATATACGAACTTTGGAGGCAGGGTGGCCAACTAAGGAGAGGAGGGTCTGAGAGAGTCAAGAAGCTGAACATTAAACATTTTCTTTTCCACCTGCTCTGACCTCTCTGGAAATCCCCCCTCCTGAGAATGAGAGATTGTACACTTTCAACTTAGAATCATGTCTGAAGTACACACTGGTAAAAATCAATACCATTCAGTCAATCATATTTGAAGTCATTGGATAGCACATGTTGTTTCTGTAATAAAGTGGGTTATCTTCTTTCGAATGGGATGGAATGGCAGCCTGGGGAGGAGATAAGAAATACTAATGCAATGCTCCATTTAAACAAATCAATGGACCAGTCTACCTTGTAAACCACCAAACAAACAATTGATGCACAGCAGTCTGACCACTTAGGGCAGCTAGCCACACAGATTGGTTTTCATTTCTTGAAGGCTCCTGGAAGGTCATTAGCACCAGGGAAGCATTAAGATGACAAGCAGGATGAATTCACATCTGTCTTGGTAGTAGTGAAGCCAAGTAATTTGCTTTTGGAAAGTCTGAGAGTATTTCCCTTCTGGTCATGGAGTTCCCTTTGCCAAATGCCTTACAGTGACCTGTTTAGTCTCTGTTTTTTTTATCTAGAAAAACTTCTATTTCCTCTAAAAAGACATGAGGGAGACATGTTTCTCATGCCAAGTACAGTTCCTTGCTTTTCCAAGGTATTTGTTTCTCCCTAACCTGAAAAATTGGATAACTGATAAAAATAAACTTAAAAAAAGCAGACCACAGAGTAACAGACAAACAATTATTCCAACCCTTTCTTAGCCATAGATTTAAAAGTGCATTTTTCTTTCCCCCAGAAAGATAAATGTTTTAGGTAAATATTCTGCCAAGTTTTGCTTTCAGACCATGTTGTCAGGCTTGGTAAATTTTTCAGTAGCTGTCAGAGTAAATTTATTAACAAAGAGATCTAAATTCTGATGCAACTCTGAAGGGGAATGTCCTGGTGATCAGCTTTCCTGTAGTCTCTGGGAGATCAAATGTCTATCATAATTAAAATACAAAAAAAATACAATTAGTCACATGAAATCTGCAACTGCCATCAATTATGTGATAATCATAAAGAGTAGATTGTCTTAAAATTAACTATTTGAAAGCATTCATTTAGCCTTCTGTGCACAAGAAGGAGATAGAGGGAGCACAAAGCAGAATCACTAGTTTTGGAGGCCCGCACGTTTAGAAGGGGAAAAAATACAGAGTGTACTCAGTTGGCATAATAAAAATAAATTTTCAGACTCCTGTCATACCAGATAAATTGGATGTGAATGAGCAACAAAATTAATTGGGAGGGAAAGACACAATGGAAAGAAGAAATCCTAATTGTTTTTAAGGAAATATCAAGATCTGCATAGAAAAGGGTATTTGATAAGAATTTTAATATTTCCTCACCCAGCTGCCTCATTTACAGAGAAGGGACCTGATGCCTAGAGAATTTTAGTGATATGCCTATGGCAAAAAATGGATACAGACCACTTTTGACCTCAAGTTCTTTTACTTCAGCACTGATGCTCTTTCTACTGTGTCAATCTCTTTACTCTTAAGGTAAACAAAACTGTCATTCAAGTGTCAGAATAGTGTAGAGCTCATTGAACACTCAGAAGTTGTATATTTAATTAAATATTAAATTTTCCCATAATTCTAAAAGTTGGGGAAAAAATCTAGAGAAAATAAATCAAGATTTTGAAAAGGAAGGGAAGGAAGGAAGGAAGGAAGGAAGGAAGGAAGGAAGGAAGGAAGGA
>NW_027187335.1:7127424-7132475 GCF_028583685.1 Petaurus breviceps papuanus | reverse complement strand
GAGAGAGAGAGAGAGAGAGAGAGAGAGAGAGAGAGAGAAAGAAAGAAAGAAAGAAAGAAAGAAAGAAAGAAAGAAAGAAAGAAAGAAAGAAAGAAAGAAAGAAAGGAAGGAAGGAAGGAAGAGAGAAAGAAAGAAAGAGAGAAAAAGAAAGAGAGAAAGAAAGAGAGAAAGAAAGATTAAGAAAGGAAGGAAGGAAGGAAAGAAGGAAGAAGGAAGTAAAAAGGAGAGAGGAAGGTAAGAAGGAAGGAAGGAAGGAAGGAGAGAGGGAGGGAGGGAGGGAGGGAGGGAGAAAACAAAGGAAGAAAGTCTCCCTGGGACTAACAGCATAATATAAAGGAGAAATGGAGTTTTTCTGTGTTATTAGTGACATTGACCTCTTACTAGGGGCTACGTCAGGGACTCTTGGACTGCTTGTAGCAACTGGGATAGATAATTCTCATGTTTTCAAATAATTAACAATTAGGATGCCTTCAATGGAACTAGAAACCCAAAGATAGAATATTTTTTGTAAGAGTAAACATTTCCAATGAAGCCATAAATCAGAAAGCTTAATCCCTATGCTGCATTTATTTCCCCACATTTTTATCGATCATTTCTTTGGATATCATACTAAATTCTAAATATATTTCCGATTTACTTGATAGCTGCATTAAAAAAAAAAAACGTCCGGGGCGGCCAGGTAGCACAGCGAGTAAGAGCACCAGCTCCAGTGTTGAGAAGACCTGGAGATAGAATCCCGGGCTCAGACACTTAGCACCCACCCAGAAACACCTGGCCGTGTAACCTTGAGCAAGTTACTTAACCCCAATTGCTAAAAAAAAAAAAAAAAAAAACCCACAAAAAAAAACGTCCAATGAAACCAACCATGATATCAATAATGTCTACAATGTATGTGATACTCCTTGCACATAGTTTTTTAACTCTGAAATGAAGAAAGGGAGGGAGGTTTTCTCAAATCTTCAGACCCACCTTGGCTTTAATTTTGTGTTATTTTTTCTATTTATATTGCTTTAGTCATTGTACATGTTCTATTCTTCTGTTTATTCATTATTTGTCATTTCATTTAAATCTATTTATAGAATAGGGGGAAGTGAGAAGGTCTGTTATTTCACTGGTATAGACAACTCTCAGGTAGGAGGAATCTCCCTCTAGCAGTGCTAGTTGAAGCCTTCTCTTTAAATGCAGTCTTAGAGTATTGTGATTTCCCCAGGGTTACACAGCCAGTTTGTGTCATAGGCAAAACTTTAATAGAGGTCTTCATGTCCTTCAAGGCGAACTCTTTCTCCAATGTGCTGTACCAACTCAAATAACTTTAGCCTCCCTCCCTCTTTTTTGAGGATAGAATGGATAATTACATTCTAGAGGTTCACAATTATTCACACTGAGAGCACCTAACTCTGTGTGTGTGTGTGTGTGTGTGTGTGTGTGTGTGCATGTTCTAGCACATGTGATTGCCCCTTAAGAAGTCTGGTGAAGCCAACACACATCCTTTTCAAAATGATGTTTTAAGACACATAAAACAAAATAAATAGAAGAACAAATGATATATAAATTATGTTGAAGTACAGATGGAGTTTTTTCCTCATTTAAGTTCACACCTCCCTGAAATCTATACATGGACCCCTTTGGTGGACCACAGGTTAATAATCTGCTTCAGATTCTGAAGAGAGGAGAGTTCCTGGTTCCTTGGCTGTCTCTAAGCCCAGTTGAGGAGAGGAACGATATTTTCAGAAATTAAAATTAAAAAAAAAAAACTTTTTTGTTGTTTTTCTCTTGGTATGATGTTATCATCTATCTGCCTTCTCCAACCCAGTGAGAATTTAGTAATAATAATATCTAGCATTTATTTAGTGCTTTAAGGTTCATGAATCACTTTATATACATAATCTCTATTGTACTTTTCCTGCTTGAGTGGAGAAAATCAGAGTGGCTGCCAATGCATTTCATCTGATCTTATCTTTTCAAGGAAGATTCCACATCACTATATTTAACCCATAAGAAGATGTTGCTGGGTGGGGATTGGGGAGGGGTGTGACAGTAGAATTCTGTGAGTTAGAAAGCAGGCATCTGCCAGCAGCTCCTGCTCCACTGTCAGTAATAACTAAGCGGGGGAAGGTTTGGGAAGTTAATCTATACATTTATGCACCATTTAGACAGTTAATGCTAATGGTTTTTTAATTAACTTTCCTCTCTTCCCAGCACAGCACTACCTGGGCTACAACTCAGTAAACAACCATAAGGATTACAGGCTTGCTTCAGCTTACCTAAGAGAGTCCAGGAGATGACATGCTCTGTAGAGCTGTAAATCTTGGAGAAAGCTATTCTCTTCATTGTATATATGGTGTAATCACTACTTTATTCTGCTGCTGCTGCTTCCCCCACTCCATCACAGAAGTGCATTATGTCATACAAACTTTGTTACCTCTTTTTTTTAAGATCACACCTCTCTCACCAAATGTCTAAGATCTACATTAGAAGACATCTCAAGTATTTCCAACAAAGCATCTTTCAAGATTTATCATTATGAGATTTTCAATTTTAAGGTAAAAAGAGAAATTTATAACCTGATATTATAATGCCCTGGGTGAGTTTGAACTTGGAATCAGGTGACTTGGCTTGAAGAGAGGCAATATGGTGAAATGGAAGACATCAGACTGGTCAGGAGACACAGATCCGAGTTGTAGTTCTCTCATACATGAGTTGAGTGGCTCTGAAGGTCAATTCCTTCCTTGGGCTTTGGTTTCTTCATCTGTTAAGTGGGGGAGGTGATAAGAAATTTAGAATGAACAGAAAGTGAACAGAATGCATAGTATAGAAACTTGCTCATATTACAATCATAGTTTGAGGGTCAACTTTGATGCTTATTATTTATGTTCCCTTAGCCAAGTCCTTTTGCCTTTCTCAGATTCTGTTTCTTCATCTTCAAATGGTGATGCTATTACTTCCTTTTCCTACTGGTGAAAAACACGTGTGGAAAACCTAACTTAAAATGCTATATCGATGTGAGTTACCATTTTAGAACTTAAAGATGAGGGGACTCTTAGAGAGCCCCAACTTCATAATTTTGCAGAGGGAAATAAAATTTTGTAAATTTAATTTAGATTGAAGAATATATTGAGAGGCTTATTACATTTTTTTCAACTATTAAAATGTAAATACTCTCTCTTGTCCAAGGTGAATCTTCATTTGGTCAGCTACTCTTACGCTGGGTTTCCAAGAATGTATGGGATGGGCCTCAAATTACAACATCCATCAAAATAATGTTTCCATTTTACAGTGACATACATGATTGCTTAGCTCATGGTAGTGCCAGAGTCAAGATGACTGAGTACAAGCAGCTATGCAGCTGGACTTTAGGAGGATTCCATCCAAACAACTTTAAAATAACTTTTGAAATAAAATTTGTAGTGGCAAAGCCAACAAAAGGTCAAATTGAGACAGTTTTCCAGCCCAAGGCAACTTAGGAGATTGGCAGAGAAGTCAATGAGAATGGAGATAGGCCTGGAGTGTATGTGGCAGCAGCATGGGCAGTGGTCCTTGGAGGAGGTTTCCATAGCAGTAGCAGTTGGGAGTTCTCAGGCCAGAGTTGGTAAGGGGGTGGGTCAACTGATCATAAAAAGATTACAGGAGACCCTTTACTGGCACTAGATACAGCTGAAAGTGGTTGACAACTCTATTACCCATAATCAGTTCTGGGTCGGGTTGGAGAAGAGGGCTTCTGGTTAGTCACAAGGGAACAAGAGCTTTGATTAGAGTTTCTTTATTTCCCCACATAATATTATTTTATTTTTTCCAATTACATGTAAAGATAGTTTTCAACATTTATTATTTATAAGATTTTGAGTTCCACATTTTTCTCCCTCCTTCCCCATCCCTCCCTAAGACAGCATGCAATCTAATATGGTTATACACGTACAATCATGTTAAGCATATTTCCACATTAGTTGTGAAAGAAGAATTACAGCAAATTAGATCAAAAAGAAAGAACAAGAAACAAAAAAATGTGAAAAGAGTATGCTTCCATCTGCATTCAGAATTCATAGTTCCTTCTCTGCATGTGTATATTATGTTCCATCATGGGTCTTTTGGAATTGTCTTTGATCATTGTATTGTTGAAAAGAGGTAAGTCTATCATAGTTGATCATCATACAATGCTGCTGTTACTGTGTACAAAATTCTCCTGGTTCTGCTACTCAGCATCATATCATTTAAATCTTTCCAAGTTTTTCTGAAATCCACCTGCTCATCATTTCTTATAGCACAATCATACTCCATTATATTCATATGCCACAACTTGTTCAGCCATTCCCTAATAGATGGGCAAATTCTCCATTTCCAATTGTATGCCAACACACACACACACACAAAAGTTGCTATAAACATTTTTGTACATGTGGGTTCTCTTCCCTTTTTATGATTTCTTTGGAATACAAACCAAGTAGTGGTATTGCTGGGTGAAAGGGTATGAACAGTTTGATAAATCCTTTGAGCATAGATCCAAATTCCTGTCCAGAAATCTTGGATCAGTTCACACCTCCACCAACAATGCATTAGTGTTCCCATTTTCCCACATCTCCAACATTTATCATTTTCCTTTCTTGTACTTTCCAATCAAACTGATGGGTGTGAGGTGGTGCCTCAGATTTGCTTTGATTTGTTTGTATTTCTCTGATCAATGGCGATTTAGATATTTTTTCATATGACTAGATTACTTTAATTTCTTCATCTGAAAACTCCCTGTTTATATCTTTTGACCTGGTTTCATTTCAAGGCAGAGAAAAGTGATAGCATATGTGACAGCATGAGAGTAATGGACCTGGTCATAGTTCCAGTGCCAAGATGAGTGTTGGTGTTTATGGCTGCAAGGAAGCAGGGACACTTCCTGAGTAAAGAACAAAGCATAAGTCATTTCCATGGCAGACTTTGCTACTCTAATCAATACAAGGATCCATGAAAATTCCAAAGGAATCATGATGAAAAAATGCTAACCACCTCCAGAGAGATATAGAGAGAGAAAGAGAGAGAGAGAGAGACAGAGAGAGAGAGAGAGA
>NW_027187335.1:7017623-7127324 GCF_028583685.1 Petaurus breviceps papuanus | reverse complement strand
AGAGACAGAGACAGAGAGAGACAGAGAGAGAGAGAGAGAGAGAGAGAGAGAGAGAACTGATGAACTCTGAGTGCAAATTGGAATATAATTTTCTCAATTTATTTTCTTTTGTTTTGTTAAAAGTTATGACTAATATAAAAATATATGTTGCATGATTTCACATATAAAAGTGATATCATGTTGATTGGCTTACCAGCAGGTAGGGATGTGTTTAGAGGGAAAGAAAGAATTAGAACTTGAGATTTAAGAAGAAAAAATAAACATGTTAAAAGGAAAAGAAGATTGAAATGATAGTCTTTTTTTAAAGGAAAGCCCACTTGTCATCCCCAAAATACTTTCTTTGTTGCCTCATCAAGGTGTGGAGGTGACCCTGGATAATACTGAATTTACTGCATCAAATTTTTCAGAAATTTCCAAATGATATCCAAAAAAAACTCAAGATTTTCCCTAATTATCCACATAGGAAAATCGAAGGTGATTGAAATCATCAAATTCCAGTTGTCTTTGGAATAAATTGTTCTTATCTTCCACTGGACTTTGATGATTCTGGAGGGAAAAGTGAGGCTATTGACTTTGTTCAGCTCTACTTCACTTAAATCAAGTTCATGTGCAAGTCAAGACATTGTCCTCATGATGGCATAAACAACAATAGAACCTGCTACTTTGAGGGCTTTTAGAATCTAGGCAGAAGAATTCTATTCTAGACCCAGCCCTGTCATATAATTCACTGCTACTGCATTTAAATCAACCATCTCCCAAAGTCTCTTCCCTCTTTAGAGATTGACAATCTCATTTTATTGAAAATGACTTTAAATGGCTTTTCAAAGTTGAGAGAAAACAGTGAAAAAAGGAAGTTAAGTAATTCAAGTATACTTGTTCATATGTGTATTCATGACATCCTAAAATCAAAGTTCTAATGGAAGACCATATTTCAAGCAATTAGCACCTATACAATAACAACATTAATATGTACTTTTTACATTTCAAAATGAACCATAAAAGGACCTAGACTCAGATATAAGGTGACCATTGAAAAGAAGAACAATCGTGGGAAGGGACAGTGGTAGAATCCAATCCCAGAATTTGGAGTGTAGTGTAATTTCCACTGTATTGTGCTGCTAAACATCAAATATCACTTCCCTTTGAAGCTTTTGGGCAATATAGCGTCTGCTATGGAAATAATGGCCCACTGACAGAAGGAGACACCCAAGCCCTAGTCTGGAACCTCTTACTGTTTCCATACCCATTCCATGTAACCATTTCTGACATCATTAGTGTTGTGATCCAGCCAAAGTCTGTGACTCCTTGGACAACAATTGGAAATCTGAAAAATCATGCAGCTGCAGCAGCATTTATTCCTGGAAGAGGAGGTAGAGTCAACTCTCATGCCCATCAAAGTGTCCAGTGTTTCTAAGTCCAGTGGAATATGCAGCATCACTGAAGCAGGGCAGATACCTGCTCAAGGCTTTGTGGAGTGGGCACCAGCCTGGGTAGCAACACATGGAAGCCCTCTGTAACCTCTTGCTTACTATCCTTTAGAGTCAATAAGACCTCTCCAAGTTGCTGCCAGTGTACCACCTAGTGGTCAACTCTATAATTCTCCTTGAATCAAAGATGAATAGGTGAAATTAGTGGGAGACAACTTGCTTGGAGAGACCAAGAAAAGTATTTTTTGGAGGTGCCTTGTTTTCTAATAATATGAGTTTGTGTTTTATGCTATTTCTAAACATTTAACACAGTATATGAAGGTTGAAAACTTTAAAAGAGACAAATAAATGAAATAAAGACTTGGTATTCCTTTCATGAGGACCTCAGGTAAGGGATGTTCTGGACAATGACTTAGGGAACACTGAGTAGTAGGTTTTAAAAGGTGAGTTTTCACAGTAAACTCAGCCACAGAAGAGGCTGGATACCAGAGAATAATGATCCTTAACTACTCATATGTGACATTCACTCATGATGAAAGTTGGTAACTGTGCTAGAAGTTGTCACCAACTGCAATCTGGGCTGATGTTCTTGGTGCTTATCCTGCTCATAAATCATGTGTTATATCTGAACATTTACTAGGAAGTTCAAAGACTTGGCATCAACCACCAAATGGTTAAGATTTTCAAAATTCATAGGTTAGTCTTTAGAGGGGAAACAGGGAAGAAGTGTGGAATTTTTCATCTTTCTCTTCAATATTCTGTCTATCAGGATTGAACTGGTCAGCAGACTCATAGCTAGCTATCTTGTATTTTTCTGTCTTTTTCTTTTACTTGAACTAAACTTCTCATTAAATGTTGTGTATATAAAACTGCCCCTCAGGGGAATGTAGCAGTCATCCAAAATATGCTTTATCTAAGCTGGAAATTTAAGCCTAGGTAGCTTTCTGGGAATTTCAGGAACAAAATTTCCTATGTTCATGTATTAATATTGCATCCTCCCCTCCTCCCATTTCTTTAGATGCTATTCTAAGTTCCTTCCTAACTTTCTGGTTGCTCCTATCTCCCAAATGCTAACCTTGAATTCTACTAAACTTGTGTCCTCCTCAGGTTTCCTTTTCTTCTTCCAAATCATTGATACATGGTTGGAATCATCTTCTAGATCTTTTCAAAAATTCCCTAGGTGCCCAACAATAAGAAATACTTAAAACAGGTCACAGTATCCTGAATCTGAAAGCCTTATCTAAATGGAAGGAAAGTTTACTGCCAATGAAAAGTTGAAGTTGCACTTTGGTTTCTCAAAGGCATATTTCTTTCATAATATTTTCCCAACTTACTTCTAACGATACATTTTTTTCATCTCTCATTGAAACTATCGGTGTCTTTGGGGGGATTTAGTTATTGCTCCTGTTAACACAAAAATCTATTTCCAGTCTTGGGCAAGCATTGCCATGTACATTACTTACACCCAGTTAATCTGCCAGTATATATCTTCCAGTCAGAAAGGAGACTGAATTTGATTCACAAGTTAATGTTGAAGGCACCAGTATTTGAGCAAATATTCTAAATCTTGACTCATTCAGTAGGAAGAAGTGAATGTTGCCATTTCTGGGAGACCTGATATGTTGATAGTAATCTACTAAATATTAGTCATAGGACCCTTGGACAATACAAAGGATGACTTTTAAAATATTAGAGTAAATAATTTAGATCTCTTTCAGACATTAAAGCTATATGTGGGATATAGTAATCTTTTTAAAAAATGTATTCTATAAACATTCTTTATTTAGAAGATCTTTTAAATTGAAACCAAGGTGACAGCATTATAACTAATAGGAATATATGCAAAGGATTTTTTAATGGAAAGAAAAGTCAAACATATACCAAAATATTTGTAACAACATGTTCTGTCATAATAAAAACTAACAAATAAATAGAAACAAAGTAGGAGCTCATTAGTTTAATCATGTGTAATGGGAATGTAAATTTTTAAGATCTTCCCTGCCCCTAGGCTAAAGTGCGCCTGGAGCCTGGGGCGGGAGGCTTGTTTTTCAGTAGATACTTCTTGATTGGCCAGTGGGTCAATAAGGTTGTTACATTCTCTGAGCCAGGAGAAGGTTATATAGACCCTGATTTGAGGCTTTGTTTTGGGGCTCACTTTGAGAAGTGTTGTGTGATTTGATGTGGATTCTGGGAAGCCGTTGTCCAGAGCCCCCCAGCTTTGAAAAACCCAGATGTTGATTTGGTATGGATGTAATGGTTGGACAGTTTGGGAAGCTGTCTATTTGATCTGTTTGTGTCTTGATAATTCTGCCTGTATACTTTGAAGTTCGGGGTGCTGACCTTTTTCCCCTGAACAAGGTAAACGATATATGTCTGACTGATTAAAGTAAGCTTGTTAACCCATTTTGAGTTGCTTTCCTTTATCAAAGCAGATCCAAGAACCTGTGGTGGCAGCAAACCCTGAGGACGCTTGGGGTACTTGCCGCTACATCATGGAACAACAAATTGTTGAATGTGAATATAATTGAATATTATTTTTCTAAAAAATATAATTATATAAAAATATAACTATGAAGAATTAAGAGAAACTTGGGGGGTGTAGGGAGGGTGACCCTCTCTGAATATAACTCAGAATTACTTATATTATCTTGTAGTCTTGTTTTTAATTGAAAAGTATTCTTGGTCCCATGCCTTTGTGAATCAATGACTATGGGTTGAAAAATGTAAAAATATGAAAATAAAGATTGGGGCAGCCAGGTGGCACAGAGATCCAGGACCGTTTCCGTCCTCAGATATTTGGCACCCACACAAAAAATAACTGGCTGTGTAACCTTGAGCAAGTTACTTAACCCCAATTGCTTTAAAAAAAAAAAAGAGGAAAGAAAATAAAGATTAAGCATTGCATCATCATTTAATACAAAGAAATAAACTGAAACTATTTCAAGATGAACATTGACTTATCCTATCATAACCCCATTTATTTTTGGAATATAATGGGATTCAGGTTTATTATTTTTTTGTTTGATCTTGACAAGTATTCTTTAATTAGCAATGTCATTGTCTGCAATATTGCTTGATATATGACTGGCCCAGAGGGAGAGCCAAGATGACAGAGTAAATGAGCACTCAGCTGAGCTCTTCCAAATTCCCCTCCAAGTAACTTTAAAATAATACCTCAAATCAAATTTGGGAATGGCAGAAACAACAAAGGTTTGGGTAAATCAATTTTCAAACTGAAGAAAAATGAGGAGGTTGGTAGGAAAGGTCTGTCTCACTTAGGTGATGGTTATGTATGGAGCACATAATATAGTATAGCACAGTTGGGTGAATGCAGGGTGAACTAGCAGAACTTGGAGGTGTCTACATTTGTAGTAATAGCAGGTTTTGAAGCTTTTTGCCCAAAGAGAGGTGAGGTGTTGAACAACTGATCAGAAGAAGATTGTAGGGCATCTTTTGCTGGTGCTGGGTTCAGTACCTTATTGCATTGCACATAAGCAATTCCATATCCAAATCCCAGGGCCAAAAGGAGTGATATCACTTGAAGTCACAGGGAGCAGTGGCCCAGGTCAAGATAGTAAGGCAGAAAGGAGTACTTATAATCACTCTTGAAGGAATAAGAATATTGAACTCAAGTTCAAGAAAAACGGAAACATTAAAATTGTTTCTGCAGAAGAGTCCCTAGGAGTGCTAGGTTTGACTTAGCTGATGGTTACAGTGGAACAAGGTCACTCTCTGGGTAAACACCAGAGCAAAGGAAAGGAGACAAGTGACCACACTTTTCAATAGAACATACAACTTTGGAAGTACTAAAAAACCAAAGACCCCCCAGAGCTAGCTCTAAAAATAGCAGCAAGAAATTTGTTTAACTTGGGACAGTGGTCCCTCCACTCCTGGAGTAGAACCTATCTTTAAAATAAAGTTTAAAAGTCCAGAAATAGACTGGGGAAAATGAGTAAACATAATAAAAGAACTTGCTCATAAAAAGTTACTATGAGGACAGGGAAGATAAAAACAGAAACTCAGGAAACAAAAACAAAATTCAAAATTGCTAAATCTAAAGCCTCAAAGGAAAATGTGAATTGGTCACAGGCAAAAAAAAAAGAAAAAAATTCCTAGAAGAGATTAAAAAACAATTTAAAAGATAAAAGAAAAAATACAGAGAAAAAATTTGGAAAAGAAATGAGAATGATGCAAGACCATTATGACAAGACAGTTAAAAGGTTGGAAAAGGAAGTACCAAAAATGCTAGGAAAAATAACACTTTTAAAACAAAATTGGACAAATCATAAAAGAGGCATAGATATCCACTGAAGAGAATAATAATTTATTTTATTTTGTTTTGTAGAGGGGGGAAAGTAGGGAAATTGGGGTTAAGTGACTTGCCCAAGGTCACAGACCTATGAAGTGTAAAGTGTCTGAGGCAGGATTTGAACTCAGGTCTTCCTGGTATTCAGGGCTGGAGCTGTATTCACTATACCACCTAACCACCCCCCAAGAACAATACTTTAAAAATGGTAGTCAGTCAAATGGAAAAAAAAGAGAGGCGCAAAAGCTCACTAAAGAAAATAATTACTTAAAAAATAGAATTGGACCACCAAATTAATGAATTCATAAGACACCAAAAATCAATAAAAAAAAGTAAAAAGAATTTTTTTCAAAAGAGAAAATTTTAAACATTTAATTGGAAAAACAACCAACCTGGAAAAAATATATCAGGGAGAGAGAATTCACGGATTATTAGACTAACTGAAAACATAACCCCCCAAAAAGAGCATAGTGTGGCTAGGCACAGTGAGTAGAGAGGCAGCCTTGGAGTCAGGTGGACCTGAGTTCGGATCCAGCCTCAGACACTTAAATACACACACACACACACAAACACACACAACTAATAGTGTGACCTTCGACAAGTTACTTAACCCCAATTGCCCTCTCAAAAAGCAAAAAATAAAAAAGATCATAGAAATAATATTTGAAGTAAAACTGCACTGACATTCTATAGCCAAAGAGTTAGATAAAATAGAAAGAATCCACCTATCACCTCTGAAAAAGATCCCAAAACAGAACTCCCAGGAATATTATGGCAAAATTATAGAGCTCCCAGGTCAAGGAGAAAATAGAAAAGAAAAAAGAAAAAAGATTCAAAAATCATGGAGTCACAGTTAGAATCACATAAGATTTAGCAAATTTCAACTTAAAGGAATGGAGAGCTTGCAACCAAAAGTATCCAAATCAGCAAAACTGAGTATAATCCTTCAGGAGAAAAAAATGGATATTTAATAAAATAGATAATTTGCTAACACTTCTGAAAAAAAGACCAGAGATGAATAGGAAAATATAACTTTTAAACATAAGACTCAAAAGAAACATAAAAAAGTGAATATGAAAGAGAAATCATAAGGCATTCAATAAGTAAAAAGTATTACATTCATATTTGAAGATGATAATTGTAACTCCTAAGAACTTTATCTTAATTAGAACAGTTAGAAAAAATATACATAGACAAGGGCAGGGATGTGAGCTATGATAGCATGATTAAAAAAAAAATAAGGAGTGAGAAAGAGAGATGAGTTGGAAGAAGGGAAAAGGTAGAGGAAGAATGGGGAAAATAATTTCACATAGAAGGGAAAAGCTTTTACAATAAAGGAGACTATGGGGTGAGTGTGTGGAATGATTAAACCTTACTGTTATCAGAATTGACTCAAAGAGGAAATACAAACAATTGGGTATAGAAATCTATCTTATCTTATATGGAAATAGCAAGGGAAAGGGGTAACAAATGGATTACAGAATCATAGAACAGAGGGCAGATTAAGGGAGATAGTGGTCAGAAGCAAAACAGACTTTTGAGGAAGGACAGTTTAAAAGAGAGAGAGAAAGCAGAATAAGCAGGAAAATGGAAAAGAAAAAAATAGAGTTAATAATCATAACTGTGAATGTGAATAAGATAAACTCACCCATAAAGCAGAGGTGGACAACAGAATGGATAAAATTCAGAATTCACAAATAAGTTATTTACAAGAAACATATTTGAAATGGATATAGATATAGAATTAAAATAAGGGGCTGGAGGAGAATCTCTTATGCTTCAGCTGAGGTGAAAAAGAAAATAACAATAATTTTAAAAAGCAGGGTTAGTGTAGCAGCAAGCACCCTAGCATACCCAGGGTGGCTACCAACACAGGTTCTTAGATCTGCTTTTCTAAAGGAAAGCAGCTCAAAATGGATTAACAATCTTGCCTTAATCAACATACGTGATTTATCTATTTCAGGGGAAAAAGATCAGCACCCCAAACTCCAGAGAATACAAACAAGTTACAAGCAGAAAATAAATACAAAGAAACATCAGCAGACAGCCTTCCAACTCTCTGACAATTACATCCATACCTAGTCAGTTACCAGAAAGGGAAGTACCAACATCTGGGTTTTCACAGCCAGGAGGCTCAAGGGCTGCCCAGAGTCTTGTCTGGTCAAATCACACAACTCTTCTCAAAGTGGGCCCCAAAACAAAATCTCACGACAGGTGTATATAGCCTTCTCCTGGCTCAGAGAATGTCACAACCCTCTTGAACCATTGCCCAATCACAAAGCACCAAGGTGTGGGCATTCCTGAAAAACAATCCTCCCACCACAGACTCCATGTGACCACATTCAGCCTATTAGGGGGCAAAGTATATTTTCAAATCAAATAAGTTTCTCAGTCACTTAAGGCTATCAAAGGGCCTAGGGGCAGGAAAGATCTTAAATTCCCATTCCCATAACAGGTAGCAATCATTATCTCAGCCAAATCAAAGGAAGAGAGAAAAAAAGACCTAATTAAAAAAAAACATAAAAGGGAAAACTTTGAGTTTTGGCTAAAATTTACCACAGAGAATGAAATAATATCAATATTAATTGTGTATGCACCAAAGGGTTTAACATACAAATTATTAGAAAAGTTAAATGAGTTACTGGAGGAAATGGATAGTAAAACAATACTAGGATGCTAAAACTGTACTAGGACATCAACTTTCCCCTCTCACAACTATATAAATCTAACTCTGGAATTTTGTTTAGAAGTCAAGCAGATGAATTGAATTTTAGAAAAGTTAGCTATGCTATACTTCTTGAGAAAATTAAATGGGAATGTAAAAGGAGTATAGATTTTATTTAATGGGTATATATTTCAGTTTTAAATTGTGTGTAAATTTGAAAGAGGTCACAGGAATATAGCATCTAAATTTTGATTTGAAGTGTGATTAGGATTTCAATCAGTGGAGAAGACAAGACAAGACAAGAAATATTCCAGAAACAGGGACTTTCTGAGGAATGTTGGGGAAAATTAAGTCATGATTTTGTGAAAATTCAAAGAGAATATTAGATTACATTAGAAGGGTATATTGGGCTGAAATCATAGAGCATTTTCATTGCCAGGCATTGGAATGAATCATAGCACATTAAGAGACTCTAGAGCAGTTGGAAGTAGGCATGGTCTTTCACATGTTTTAGATAGGCAGAAAGCAGAGCTAATATCAAGGGATAGTATACCAAATCCACTGGCAACTGAGAAGGTGGCAATATCTTTTGAATCAATGGGAGATTTCAAGGTAAAATACAGTAAGAGTATAATAACAAGCACAGAAGTAATTAACACCTTGTTTCAGCTATTGAATTAACACATTGTTTCAGTTCTTTTGAGAATTGTATTGTCTGTTAAGAAACAGAACATGTGAACCCCATTACTTGTGAACTCATGAACTCCTGCAACATGAAGGAGAGGAGCTAATGAACATAAATAAGGAACATTTCCAGGCTATAGACAGCAGAACTGAGAAGAGGACTCTTGTAGTGGCAGAGTCAAGAAGGAGAAAACTTTTGATATTGTGGTACTCTGTTTGTCTGCTCTGTCTGTGTTGATGTTTGTTTGTGATACTTTGTACAGAAACCCTGGGACCTTACTGGAAGCTCTGAAAGATGATTTTCTGGTTGTATGTTTACAGAAGTACTAGAGGAGGGTGTTGGAGGTCCTGTGACTTTACTAATGATTTGTGCTAACCTCTTGGACCTTGTTTGTGGGTCTGTGTTGATTTCTATGTTGATGACTTGTGTTGAGTTCTCAGACCTTGTTGGTGGGTCTGAGTTGATTTCATAGGCAGATAATGAATTGATGATGGTGCCAGCAGTGTGCACGAATATTATTGTGGCTCTGTCAAGCTTTGTCTTCCCAGAAACAGGAACTGTGAAGCACTTGAAGTGGACTGGACACTATGAACTTCAATATGGAATGGGAACTGGACAAAGAACTGGACAAGGAGCTGCACAAGGACCTGGGAGCTGCCTGCTTTTGAACCAAGGTGACAGTTGAAGCTGGAATCATGGAAGAGGAACCATGGAATCTGGGAGCCAGCCTTGAGTCAAGCTGAAAGAAAACTTTACTTGCAGAGAAGATTACGATTTACTCTGACCTAGGGGTGGACAACTTTGACTTTTGTACTTTGATATTGAATTAAGGATTTTTTGATTGACTAAATAAATGTACTTTGTTTAAAACTATGTAACCACTATGGTGAAAACCATGTGGCCATTTTTAATGCTAAGTTGTTGAGTTGTAACATGATAAATGGTGTATTTTGATTTTCTGTGATTAGTTGTAACATTGTGAAAACTGTATTTTGATTTTCAAGAATGTTTTGCTCAGATTTGTTGTTAAATAAATAGCTCACTATACTATGTAATCAGAACCTTGAAAGCTGTTCACAGCAGCCATCCTCTGGAAAGCTGGTCATGCATGGCTTTACAAAGATGGTAGCAAAAAAAAAACCCATAAATAATTCTATCTGAGCCAGGCTCTAAGCAGCATATATCCATTTCCCCCCTGAAAAATGAATGAAATAGTGGCTCTTCTTAGACTTGCCACTTTCATCGAGGAAGTGAGCTGGGTCATACTTCTCTGAACTGGGGAACTCTTCATAATCATACAGAGCAGGAGATATTACTGGTATTATTGTGGTACCCTTCTAAGTTTTCTTTGCCATTTGTGGGTTGAGAAGTTTGGAAAACACCACAGCTGCCAGTGATTCAGTCCCCTGAGGCCAACCCCAGATCTGCTGGGGTCTAATCTATATGGACATGGCACACAATGGACTATATTCCTCTTTCAGACTGGTACAACAGACATTTCCTGTCAACCTTCCAGGTTGTCTTGGGCTAGAAATTTGTTTCATTCTGTCATTTTGTGTTTTCTGCTACTCTAGAATTTTAGAGTCATTTTTTGTACAGGAATTTGGAAGGATTTAGGGGAGAACACACTCATACATACTTACATACATACATACAAACATACACATCAAATTAACAGAAGAGTAAATAGAATACTTAAATAAACCTAACTTATAAAAAGAAATTGAACAATTCATAAATAATATCCTTAAGGAAAAATCTCCAGGACCTGATGGATTCTCAAGTGAATGTATCAAACATTTAAAGAACCTATAATTCCAATACTATGTAAACTATTCGGGGGAGAAATAGGCAAGGAAGGAATACTTCCTAATTTCTTTTATGACATAAATATTGTACTGATACCTAATCAAGGAAGAGCAAAAAGAAAATGATAGGCAGAATTCTTTTAGAAAACAAACAACTGAGAATATTTGTATGAACTCTTGCAAAGTGAATTGATAATAACCAGGAAATCAATTTACACAGTAACAGCAATATTGTATGATGATCAACTGTGAATGACTTAACTAAGCAATACAATATTTCCAAACAATTCTGAAGTACTTCTAATGAAAAGTTATATTCACCTCTAGAAAAAGAACTGATACAGTCTGAATGCAGATTGAAGCATTTTTTTTTTTACTCTATTGTTCTTGGGGTGGTTTTTGGTCTTCATTTTCTCTTGTAACATGATTAATATGGAATTGTTTTACATATCTGTACAATTATACTCTATATCAAAATGCTTGCCCTCTCAAGGTGAGAGTTCTAAAAGGATACAAATAAACAATATTGAACTCCCCCTCTCTTTATCTGCCTCTGCCACTGCTCACCCTTCCCCTTTTCTCCCTTTCCTTGTCCCTTTCTGTCTCCCTCTCTCCTCCTTCCCCCTTCCCTTCACTCCTCTCTCATCCCCATATTTCCCTACATTCTTTCTCCTTCCTCCCTTTCCCGGCCAACATGATGCTGTGGTAGAGATGACCAAGGAAGCCACAAAGCCCGCCCAGGTGGACATCATGGGTCTGTGCCAGGGCCTGTTCTCCAAAATGGCCACGTAGCTGATGGGAGAACTGCCAGCCACCAATGAAGATTATAAACTTCTGGACAATATGAACAAACTGACTAGTTTTGAAGTATCTAGAAATGAAAGCTATTGCAGTAAACATAAGTAGAAACCTGAAGGACTTAAACCAGAAATCTGCAGCACTTGCGCCTTACCTGGATCAGATCACTTTAACTGAGGAGCAAGTAGCAGCTCTGGAGCAGGCAGCTACAAGTCGGATGCATATTCAAAGAAACTAAAAGCAAAGTACAAGAAGTTAGAGAGGAGATGAAAGAATTCTTTAGCACAAATACTTTAACTACAATAATGTTTTATAAGGAATATGTGGGATGGGACTTATCACTGGGCTTCAGTTCCCAAAAGGAAGTGGTGCTGCTGATCCAAGTAGTATCCCAGCCCCCACCTCTGACTGCATGTGTAACTCTGGTCACACCCAGTGTTTTCCTCAACCTCTACTCCTGGAACCTCATCTTATCTTGTGCTTCCTTGTGTGCGCTGGACCAAGGCTCAGAAATCAGGATCGACCCCGTCTAGAGCAGACACAGAAGAGAGGCTCTCGGCTCTCTGTCTCATCCCTTGCCCCCCCACACACACACACACACTCCTCATAAGCTATTATTCATAATCTGTTAAATAATAAATGCCAGTGTATGACCCTCAAAAAAAGAAATTGAACTCACAATTAAAAAATGAATGCTAAAACTGTGTATGTAACTGTGAAAAATAAGTGTAAAAACATATGGCTGGAACACATTATTTTCTGATCATGTCTGTCCTTGAATTTTATGAAACTTAAAAAATTTGTCATTATTAGAAAGATATTTGATAATGTTTGTAATATGCATCCTGCTTTAATTTAATATGCCTTTTTTATACTTCATATAAAGCTTCTATTTGATAACAAATCATCATAGTAAATATATTTCTATAAGATTCTAAGGTTTAAAAATATAATTCCCTATTAAAACTAAGTGATAATGCAAGTATTGTGTCTATTTGACAAATTAAGAAACTGAGGATTAGAAGGTTTATGTAAATTCTCCACTAGGAAGTATCTAAACATGAACTGGAATCCAGGTCCTGATATCTGCAAACATTTAAAACCATATTCTAACTTAATATTTTTGAAATTTAATATTTTATTTTCTCCAATTGCATGTAAAAACAATTTTATCATTAAAAAAAACCAAGGTCCAAATTCTGTCCTTCTCTCTTTTCCTTCCTCCTTGATTGAGAAGGAAAGTAATTGTATATAGCTTATGCATGTATAGACATGCAAAATCCATTTTCATGTTGGTCATATTATGACAGAAAACAAAGACCAAAAAAATGAAGAAATTTAAGAAAAAAGTATGCTTTGATCTGCATTCAAATTCCATAAGTTCTTTCTCTGGACATGGATATTTTTCATCTTAAGTCCTTCAGAATTGTCTTGGATCACTGTATTGCTAAGAATAGAAAGTTACTTAATTTTACATGTAATTTTGATTCCATACATATATAATATATATTATGGGAATGTTATTTAAAAATTAAATATTAATGTGAAATTGATATAATAAACTATCAAAATCGAAAAAGTCAATTAAATAAAAACTTAATAAATTAACAATTTATTTTATTTTTAATAATTTAATATTTTTCTATTTTAATAATTTAATAATTATTTTAATAATTAAAATAAATTAAATAAAAACTTAAGAGTTACTTTGTAAGAATCAGTTATTTGCGAGTTGCTAAAACAGTTCAAGCAATGGGCTACCAGCCAGTATAACTTTTTTTACTTTGTATCTATGCATTTTTTTTACCATAGTTTTACATATTCCACTATTGGAAAATAATATACCAAATTAGAGGACAGAAAAGTATTTTATTAGCTTCATTTTGATAAAAAGGAAAGCAATTCTATTTATTTAGAATTTTGTTTTTCAAAGTTTTCAAAAATAAACAATGGCATAATTTACTATATTAAAAACTAAATTGGTAATAGAATTAGTGAGGAGAGCTTGAATAAGAATAAGGATCACATGATTTCAAATTCCCACTTTGGTACATTTTGACTAAGGTACCTTCTCCTTAACCCTGGGTACTTACACCTCCAATTTTGCCAGGCAACTCTTTAAGCTCTACTTGCTAAATGGTCACCAATTTGCATAAATTGTGGAAACTTCTTCACCATCTACTGATGAAATCACAAGTTTAGAAAAAAATAAACAAATAAGGGGGGAAAGTAATTGAAAAAATACAGCATCCATTTCATTGAAAATACTAAAAAGTATAGAAATAAATAGACTTTATATTACATACAACCTGTAAAAAGTAGAGTTTGTGTTATTTATATTGTTATAAAATATTAGAAATCTTTCCAATGAGATCAGGTGTAAAGCAAAGATGTGCATTATTTTCACAATTATTTGATATAGTTCTAGAATTGCTAGTTATATCAATACGATGGGCAAAAGAAATCTGTGGATTATGTATAGTCAAAGAGCATACAAAGTTATCTCTACTTGTAGATGATATATTTCACACAATGAATTCTTGAGATTCAAGAAATGCAACCATGTAGACTGTCACAAAAGGGAGGCACAGAAATAAATTTTATTTTCCCACATAGGTAATTTGGAGAAGCATTTAACAGGAAAAATGCCAGTAGATTGCTGATTATAGGGCACAAAATATTTTGTATTCTGTATGTTCTGTAATAATAGGGTTTTTTTTGTTGTTTTGTTTTGTTTTGCTTTTGGAAATAAATATTATAAAGTTCTGCACTTAGTCCATAGAAATGATATTCAGAATGTGATGTGTAAAAAATCCTTTAGTATGAGCTTTATGATTACTTCAAAAAAGCCACAATGGGATAGAATAATTTTCCTATGGGTAGAGAGAGATTTCTATTATCCTCTCTGACAAATGATTGTCTAATCATTAACATGTACTCTGATGTTTAGTTAATTTGTTTTTTGGCAACCTATACAATATGTTAAGAAGCAGTAAAAGAATAGGATGTAATTAAGTGTGCAGCAATCACCAACTAATTATGAGTCTCAGCCAGTGGATTTAATTTTATATTCTGTAACAGTAGGGAAAAAATGTGTCAGTAGCTGATAAATTATCTTAAAAATCAACTTAAGTAACTAAACAATTATAAGAAATTTTCAGTCTAACATAAATTGAAATAGTAGGCTCTCTGAACATCATAGAAAAATAGATTTGTATTTTAGAAATTTAAATTATATTTAAGAAAAAGATTACTTGCATTTGTATAAATTTATGGATTTTGATATTGTTGTAAATACAAAGTCCACTGGACCCAGATGGCTCTGTAAGAGAGAGAAAAGCTGGTGAATTTGAACAGCCTAATTTAAAACCAATTTACTTGAAAATCATGAAAATCACCTTCCTGATGTCATGGTCTTTTTCAAGAATGAAAGATAAATGGGGCAGCTAGGTGGCACAGTGAATAGAGCACAGGCCCTGGAGTCAGGAGAACCTGAGTTCAAATCCTGCCTTAGACACTTAACACAAAATTGCTGTGTGACCTTGGACAAGACATTTAAAACCAATTGCCCTACCTTCTCCCCTCCAAAAAAAAAAAAAAGAATGAATGACAAACAAGAACTAAGGCAAAGTACTTAAAGATATCTGAGTACAATCACTCCATTTTCACTAGGTGAGAAGATAAGACTTTATGGTAATGTGTTAAAGAGTTTTTCCAATAATAAATTAACTATGATCTTCAAAAACCTTTTTTAAAAATTTTCGCTTATTAAATTATTTATTTTTAGTTTTAAACATTTATTTCCATAAGGTTTAAATTTTCTTCCCCTCTTTCCCACCTCCCTTCCCAAGATAGCTTGCAACCTGATTTGGGCTCTTGTAGTGCCAATGCAATATATACAGTACCCATGATCATGATAAAGACCATAACTATAAGTATCATATGATGTTAGATTGCAAAATATGGCAAACTCTCCAAATGGAGGATAGCACTGAAGGATTTATTTAGACACCAAAAAATTGAATGCCAAAACCAATCAGCCAATTCCATCATAGTTACAAATATATTCAGAAGCTATAATAATTCTGAGAGCCACAGCATCCTTTGGCCTTCCTACAAACCAATAAAAGATCAATATTTACTCACAAAACTCTGTTTCTTTTCCTAAGCTCCTCTGTCCCCAACTGTCTCCAACTGTCTGACTAGCTCTCCATCAGCTTAAAATGGGCTCTGCTTCTCCTCAGCAAAACTCCTCTCACCACAGGCTCCACGTGACTAAATTCAGCCTATTTGGGGGCAGAGTTTACTTTTAAAGCAGGGAAGTTTCCTGTGGGATCTAGGGGACAGAGTTTATCTTCACTGCAGGGAATGTCTCCAAACTCCCCCCCTAGATCTATTAAGGGGCAGGGAAGATCTTCAAATTCTCATTCTCATTATATTTGGCCCCAAGATCTCTCATGTCCCTTACATAGCAAAAATACCTTAACAATAAATGAGTGACAGAATCCACAAAGTGAGAGAGAGAAACAAATCTCCCTCTGAAGTCAGCCTTGCAGGGGCCATCACAGCATGCTGAGAGCCAAGCCCAACCCTGACCCATGTGAGCCCACAGTTTTACCCCAGGGCAACCTCAACTAACAGTGCCTAGAGCTGACTTCAGGAAAGTGGATCACCAGAAGCTGTGGTGGTTTTCTGGAATTATCAACCCATAAATGCCAAAGACCAAGAAAAGGGTCAGTTTGGAACTCTGCTGGAACTGGAGGGGATGGAAAAAAGAGGTCTACCCACTACCCCTGGGTCAAGAAGTGGTGGAGGCATGGTGGCCCAGCAGCCACCTCTGTGTGTTTGCTTCAGAGCTCCTGGCCTGCAGATCACAGGGGGACCAAGCAACCATTAGGAGGATAATCACCCTTGCTTTAACCTGTTTGGATCTGAATCATTGTCTAGGGTGGAGGCCCTGGGGAGTGTGACCAGGTGCCAGAGTTTGTTGGGGCTGTAGAGAGGGCACACAAATAGTTCCAGCAGCTGTGAAAAGCCCAGCAATTTGGGAAAAAAAAGCTCTCCACTCTGAAAGCACAGTTCCACTGTGACAAAAAAGCTCAAAAGAAAAGTAATTGAGTAGCAACCTGAGCAAGTAAAGGAAGTAAAGCAAGCACAGCAGACAAACCTTACATTCCTTTTTTTGGAGACAAAAAGGATCAAAGCATGGAATGGGATAAAGACAGTGAAGTCAGAACTCCTGCACCAAAAGCTTCCAAGAAAAATATTAACTGGTTACAGGCCATAGAGGAGGTCAAGGAGGATTTTGCAAACCAAGTAAGGAAGTGGAGGAAAAATTGGGAAGAGAAATGAAAATGATTGCAAGAAAATCATGAAAAGAGAGTCAACTACCTGACTGAACAAAGTAATACCTTAAAAAATAGATTAACTCAAATGGCAAAAGAGGCTCAAAAAGCCAATGAGGAGAAGAATGCCTTAAAAAGACAATTTGCTGGATGGAAAAAGAATCCTAAAAGCTCACTGAAGAGAATAATTCCTTCAGAATTACATTGAATCAAATGTAAACTAATGATTTCATGAGAAATCAGTATACTATTAATCAGATCCAAAAATAATGAAAAAAATAGAAGGCAATGTGGAATATCTCCCTGGAAAAACCACTGATGTGGAAAAAAGACCCAGGAGAGATAATTTTAAAGTTATTGGGCTACCAGAAAGCCATGGTCAAGAAAAGAACCTAGAAATCATCCTTCAAGAAATTCTCAAATTTGCCCTGATATTTTAGAACCAAAGGGCAAAATAGAAATCGAAAGAATTCACCAATCTCCTCTTGAAGAAGATCTCCAAAAGAAAACTCCTAAGAATATTATAGACAGGCTCCAGGGTTCCCAGATCAAGAAGAAAATATTAGAAGCAGCCAAGAAGAAACAATTTGAATATTGTGGAAACACAATCAGGATAACACAGGATCTGGCAGCTTCTACACTGACAGATTAAAGGGCTTGGAATATGATATTCTGGAGATCAAAGTAGCTAGGATTAAAACCAAGAATTACCTACCCAGCAGAACTGAATATAATGTTTCAGAGGAAAATATGTTTATTCAATGAAATAGAGGACTTTCAAACATTCTTGATGGAAAAACCAGAATTCAATAGAAAATTTGACATTCAAATACAAGAAGCAAGAGAAGCATGAGAAGGTAAACAGGGAAAAGAAATCATAAGGAATTTATCACAGTTGAACTATTTACATTCCTACATGGAAATTTTATAATTGTAATTTATGAAACTTATCTCAATATGATGATAGTTGAAGGGATTATACATACAAATATGTGTGTGTGTGTATATACATATATATATATGTATGTGTGTGTACATACATAAATATATATATATATAGTATTCGTAGACAGAGAGCACAGGATCAATTGAATAGGAAGGGATGTTATTTAAAATATAAAATTAGAGGTGTGAGAGAAATAAAATGAGAGGAGACGGGGAGAGACATAATAGGATAAATTGTCTCATATAAAAGAGTCAAGCGAAAACTCTTACAATGGAGGGGAAGGACAGGAAGGCAAAAAGGAATGGTTCACCTTACTCTCGTCGAATTTGGCTTAAGGAGGGAATAACATACACACTAAACTGGATATCTTACCCTACAAGAAAGTAGAGGGGAAGCTGTTAAGATGGGGGATGACAAAAGGGAGGGAAGATTTGGGGGGGAGAGGTGGACGGTATTTAGAAGCACACACTTTGAAAAGGGACAAGGTCAAAATAGAAAATAGAACAAATGGGGGGCAGCATAGGATGGAGGGAAATATAGTCAGTCTTTCACAATATAACTATTACCGAAATATTTTGTTTAACTACATATATATAACCTATACTGAATTGCTTATTTTCCATGTAAGGGTAGGTGATGAGGGAAGAAGGGATAGAATCTAGAATTCAAAGTTTTAAAATCAAATGTTTAAAAATTATTATTATTGTTAGAAATAATTTTTACATTCACTGGGAAATAAGATATACAGGCACTGGGTTATGGAGATCCATCA
Organism: Petaurus breviceps papuanus; assembly: GCF_028583685.1. Classification (NCBI taxonomy): domain Eukaryota; kingdom Metazoa; phylum Chordata; class Mammalia; order Diprotodontia; family Petauridae; genus Petaurus; species Petaurus breviceps. Next base: position 7,108,572 of record NW_027187335.1, on the reverse strand, counting down.
TGCCCTCCTGGAAAGTTGGAGGGGGGATGTGGGAGGATATAGGAGAGAGCAGATTGGGGGAGGGGGTATTCAGTGGAATCACTATTTTGGGGTGGTATGTAGGGGAAAGACGGGGAGAAAATTTGTAACTCAGAATCTTGGGAAATGAATGTGTAAAATAAAAATAAACATAAAGTTAAAAAAAACAGTAAATGAGAGATTAGGGTTAAATGGTGGAAAAACTGGTGTCAACAGAACTTTGCAATAATGTAACAGGGATACTAGAAAAACTTTGCATGTAAAACAATAGCTTAGGGTGGGGGGATGAGTAAAAGCACCCCATCCTTCCCTCCTCCAGCAAATAGGGCTCAAAATCTTGAGGTAAGGGGTCAAGTTCTCTTTTCCAAAGCTACTTCAAGCTAAAATTGAGTGTAGAGTTGTCCCTGCCCCCAAGAGGTCCCAGTTGAAAGGTCAATTCTTTAGCTGTCATCTGGAACTTGGTCAATGCCAGGTCCAGAAGTGGCACACCACAGTCATCCAGTCATGGACAGGGCATGACATCTGGCATAAGCAATCAGGCATCTAGAAGTGGAGGGTACCAAAATTGCAGAAAACAAATCTCAGAAACAAGTTTAATAGACAAAAAGTCAAAAAGAGTAAAATATAGGGCTAGCAGTGCTTCTGCAGTCTGTGGACACACTATCATAACGTCATTTATGGTAGAATACATGAGTTAAGGGTACATTTGATAATCATCTTCTCCTGAATAAACAATAGCTACAATGTTGTCTTTCCCATGTGCTATAATCTCTGCAGGCTTTGGAACAACATCTGGTTTCACTTTACCCATACTTTAGCTCCCAATTTCATTCTATGAGTAGAACCAAATTCTTTAGTTCCTCTGATAGTTGTTTCAGAAGGAGGGTCAGTTTTCACAAGTGGTATTATTTCACAAGGTATAATAATCAAGGGGGCAGAGTCAAGATGGCAGAGTTGAAAGGGGACTTCCGTGGGGCTCTGGCTTCCACCTCCCCCAATTCATGTTAAAAGGAACTCTGAACAAACTTTGGATCTACAGTACCCACAAAATGAAAAAGAAAAGGTAACCTGAGGACAACCCGGCAGGCCTGCAGGAATCAGCCAGCACAGTGTTCTGGGAGACCAGTCCAGCCCCTCACAAGCCAGACGTTTTAGACCCAACTGAGGGCCTGACCAACCACCAGCTGGAGGGGCTTCAGATCACAAGCAGCTGTGGGGTTTCCAGAATTATCAACACATACATGAGAAGGACAAAGTGAGAGGTCAGTGCAGGGTGGACTTTAGGATCCAGTAGTTTTTAGTGTGGTCGGCTTTTGCCTCTGGGGCGAGAAGCCTAGTGGACATGCAGCCACCCCCATGTTTCAGCTGCAGCTATTGGGGTACAGAGTGTAGGGGGACCAAGTGACCAGTCGGAGCGTTAATGGCTCTTGCTGTAACATTCTTGGATCTGGATTGTAGTCTAGGGTGGAGGTACTTGGGATTGTGACCAGCTTGCCAGAGCATGTGGAGGCTTCAGAGAGGGCACTCAACTAATACCTTCAGGAGTTGAGAAAACCCCAGCATTTGTGATGAAGCTCCCCGTCTGGTGGCACAAATCCCACTGTGGTAAAAAGCCCAGCAGGCAAGTGATTGAGTGGCAACATGAGCAGCCAAAGAAGAAAAATAAACAGAGCAACCCAACTTTACACTCCTATTTTGGAGACAAAAAGGATCAAACCATGGAACAGGAGGAAGACAGTGAAGTCAGAACTCCTGCACCAAAAGCTTCCAAAAAATACAAGTTGGTTACAGGCCATAGAGGACCTTAAGAAACAAATAAGAAAAGTGGAGGAAAAATTGGGAAGAGAAATGCGAACGATGCAAGAAAATCATGAAATGAGAGTCAACAACCTGACTGAAAAAAATAACACCTTAAAAAATAGACTAACTGAAATGGCAAAAGAGACTCAAAAAGGCAATGAGGAGAAGAACATCTTTAAAAGCCGAATTTGCCAGATGGAAAAAGAATCTCAAAAGCTCACTGAGGAGAATCATTCCTTCAGAATTAGATTGGAGAAAATGGGAGTTAGTGAAGTTATCCGTAATCAAGATGCTGTTAAACAGATCCAAACAAATGAAAGAATAGAAGGCAATGTGAAATATCTCATGGGAAAAACTACTGACCTGGAAAATAGGTCCAGGAGAGATAATTTTAAAATTATTGGACTGGGGTGGCCAGGTAGCACAGCGAGTAAGAGCACTGTCTCCAGTGTTGGGATTATCTGGGGATCAAATCTGGGCTCAGACACTTAGCACCCACCCAGAAACACCTGGCCATGTAACCTTGAACAAGTTACTTAACCCCAATTGCTTAGGGGTGGACAGGTGTCTCAGCAAGTAAGAGCACCGTCTCCAGTGTCGGGATGACCTGGGGATCAAATCCGGGCTCAGATACTTAGCATCATACCCAGAAATAACTGGCCGTGTAACCTTGAGCAAATTATTTAACCCAGATTGCTTTAAAAAATAAAAATAGTTGGACTACTTGAGAGCCATGATCAAAAGAAAGAACCTAGAAATCATCCTCCAAGAAATTCTCAAGGAAAACTGCCCTGATGTTTTAGAACCAGAAGGCAAAACAGAGGTTGAAGAATCCACCAATCACCTTCTGAAAAAGAACCCAAAAACAAAACTCCTAGGAATATTATAGCCAGGTTTTGTAATTCCCAGATCAAGAAAAAATATTACAAGCAACTCAAAAGAAACAATTTGAATATTGTGGAAACACAATTGGGATAACACAGGTTCTGACAGCTTCTACACTGAGGGATTGAAGGGCTTGGAATATGATATTCAAAGGATTCAAAGGAGCTGGAATTAAAACCAAGAATCACCTACCCAGCAAAACTGATTATCATGTTTCAGGGGAAAGTATGGTCATTCAGTGGAATAGGGTACTTTCAAGTATTCTTGATGAAAAAAAAAAGTTGACTAGAAAATTTGAAATTCAGATATAAGAAGCAAGAGAATCATGAGAAGATAAACAGGGAAAAGAAATCATAAGGAACTTATCAATGTTGAACTATTTACATTCCTACATGGGAAAAAAAATGATAATTGTAACTGATGAAACTTTTCTCAGTGTGAAAATAGTTGAAGGGAATATATGTATGTGTGTGTATGTATATATGTCTATATAGGAGGGTATATATGGGTGCATGAATACATATGTGAATGTGTGTATATATGTTTTCAGGTATATATAGATAGAGGGCACAGGACCAATTGAATAAGAAGGGATGATACTTAAAAGGTGAAATCCAGAGGTGAGAGAGGAATATAATGAGAGGCGATGGGGAGAGAGAGAATGAGGTAAACTATCTCATGTGGAAGAGGCAAGGGAAATGGTTACAATGGAGGGGAAGAACAGGAAGGCAAAAGGAAATGGGCCAAACTTATTCTCATTGACTTTGGCTTATGGAGGTAATGACATACATACTAAATAGAGTATCTCACCCTACAGCAGAGCTGGGGGGAAGGTGATAAGAGGGGGGATGATGGAAAGGAGGGCAGGTTGGAGGGAAGGGAATTTGGAAGTACCCACTTTTGAAAAGGGACAGGATCAAAGTAGAGAATAGAACAAGTGGGAGGTGGGATGGGAGGGAAGGAAATATAGTAAGTGTTTAACAATGTCTCTACTCTGGTAATGTTTTGCATAGCTACACATGTAAAACCTCTACTCAATTGCTCATCTTCCCAGAAAGGGTGGGTGACAAGAGAGGAAGGAAATGAATCTGGAATTCAAAGTTTTAAAATTAAATGTTTTAATATACATATGTAATTATTATTATTAATATTAGTTTACATGTAATTGAGAAATGAGATATACAGGCACTGGGGCATAGAGATTCACCATACCCTAGTGGAAAAGTCAAAGGGTATATGGGAGAAGATATGGGACAGAGCAGATTGGAGGAGGGGATATCCTGTGGGACCTCTATTTTGGGGTGAATGGTAGGGGAAAATGGGGAAAAAAGTTTTAACTCAAAATCTGGTGGAAATGAATGATGTAAAACAGAAGTTAATAAAACATTTGAAAAAAATAAAATTAAAAAGCAAAACAAAACAAAACAAAAGATATAATAATCACTGGAACTGTTCTTTCATTTTTACAAAACTGCATAGGTTCTTCACTCAAATTTTGCAATGTTATACTAATTTTTACTTGATAATTAGAATCTATTACTGCAGCCAATACATTTATACCTTGAGCTGCTAAATCTGATTTAGGAAATATCTATACAAATGATTTTTAGGGATTTTGATACATATCTCAGTAGAGATGTTTCTTTTCTCTATATATTTCTTTTCTATCCAACCAAAAGTCTTCTAAACAATGTAAGTCATATCCTGCCAAACGCAGTATTCCTGGATATGGTGCTGGGACATCTTGCCTCACACTCCAATACTGAATATTTAGGATGTTATATGTCTGCTGTTTCCTAACTTGCATATTTGGAGTCATTATATTCAAATTAACACAGTGAATAAATAATCTTCCCAATGTTGATATGAATTATTAGAACTTAACTTCCTTAACTGTTCTTTCAATAATTTCAATTAACCCAGATGTTTGTGGATAATATGGAATATACTATATCCATTCTATATTGTTTAATATATAATATCTCTTCACTTCACTACCTTTGAAATGACTCATTATCACTTTGAATTTGCATTGTGCTTCCATAATATAGACTCATGAGATCTAGAGTTTTACAGGTGTTTTTCTTGGTTGCATTCTTATAAGGACAAGCCACCAGTACACCTGAATAGGTGTCAAAACAAGTACACATAAATATGCATCCTTTTTCTTGGGATAAGTATAATCCATTTGGCAGATTTGGGCTGGGACTTTTCCCTTTGCCATCTTCCCAGTTACTACCCAAGGAACAGTTCACTCCTTTTCCAAATGACATATATGACATTCTTCTGCTATCTGCTTTAACAATAAATGAGAGATACTAATACCTCAATCTTGTGTCCACCAGTGTGTGGCCTGTACCCCTAAATGACTGGCCTTTTGGTGGACCCATTTTGCTAATACCAGATTATCAGTTGTTGTTAAAGAAGGGACAACATGTTCAGTAACAATCTTTGCTAGTCAATCAGTATGAGCATTGTACTCACATTGTGGCATGGTGAGGGCCATGTGAGCATCTACATGAAAAACTGACAAACCAGTAACCAAATATATGTCCTATGTATCTTCCCATAATTCTTTGCCCCAGACATGTTTACCATGAATTACTCAATTTTGATTTTTCTACATAGGCATCCATGTAGCTAACCCATTAGCTACCGCCCATGAATCAGTGAATATATGACACTGTCCTCCTTGTTCTGTTTTTTAAAATTATTTTTTAAATTTTTAAATTAATTTGTTTGTTTCCTTTTAGTTTATAGGATTCAATTCCACAATTCCTTGAGTTTCACATTTTTCCCCCTCCCTCCCCTCCCCCCCCACGGCGGCATATAATCAAGTATAGGATCTGGAAATACTTTCACATTATACGTTAGTCAGGTTATAAAGACAGATTGTATCAGATGGAATGAAAAATGGTAAAGAGGACACAAAATCAACAAGAGAAGGAAAAAGATCAGGTATTTTGCTTCCACCTGGATACAAAATCAGTTCTTTCTAGTTCTTTCTCTGGATGCACATATTTCTCTCCATCAGGAGACTTTTGGGATTGACTTATATGAACCGCTTCATTTTTAAGCCTTAGATTAAATGACTTGCCCAAGTTCACAAAGGGAAGTGGAAGTGGAAGAAGCAGAATTTGAATCCAGATTATTTGACCTCAACTCAAGCATCCTTTCCATTGCACCATACATATCCCTTAAAATGTTAGACTAATGCTTACTTGTGAGAAACATGGAGCTCTTGCCACAGTGAAATTCTCACCTTCACTTCCTGAAGGCTATGCCAACTGATTAAAATATCTGGAAACAAAAACAAGACTATAGGTGTTATGCTAGACTTTGTGCCTGTCTTCTAAGGACCAGCCTAGGATTTACAGAGTCTCATCACCAAACTGGCAATATGGTGAGGGATTAGTCTTTCCCTCTCCACAAGTCTGACAGGTAAACTATTACCTGTTTTATGAGATTACTTACATTATCAACCATTATACCTAGATCATGCACCCATTTAGATTTGATTTTGATATATGGTATTAGATAATGGTCTACACCCAGTTTCTGCCATACCACATTCCAGTTTTCCCAGCAGTTTTTGTCAAATACTGAGTTCTTATCCCCAAAACTAGGATCTTGGGGTTTATCAAACAATAGATTACTATAGTCATTGATTTCTGAATCTTGTGTGCCTAATCTATTCCATTGATCCACTCCTCTATTCCTCAGCCAGTACCAAGTAGTTTTGATGACTGCTGCTTTATAATACAGATTGAAATCTGGTATAGCTAGTCCACCTTCCACAGAATTTCTTTTCATTAATTCCCTTGATACTCTGTACCATTTATTCTTCCAAATGAATTTTGTTACTATTTTTTTCTAGCTCTATAAAGTAGTTTTTTGGTAAATTAATTGGAATGGCACTAGATATACAATTTAATTTATGTAAAATTATCATTTTTATTATATTAGCTCCACCCAGCCATGAGCACTTTATATTTTTCCAGTTAGTTAGATCTGAGTTTATTTGTGTGAAAAATGTTTTGTAGTTGTGGTCATATAGCTCCTGGGTTTGTTTTGGCAGGTAGATTCCCAAATATTTTATAATGTCTACAGTAACTTTAAATGGGATTTCTCTTTCTATCTCTTGCTGTTGAATTTCATTGGAAATATATAAGAATGCTGAGGATTTGCATGGGTTTTTTTTATATCCTACAACTTTACCAAATTGATTTATTGTCTCAAGTAGTTTTTTACTTGATTCTTTGGGATTCTCTAAGTATATCATCATATCATCTGCAAAGAGTGATAGCTTGGTCTCTTCTTTGCCTAATTTGATTCCTTTAATTTCTTTTTCTTCTCTAATTGCTACTGCTAACATTTCTAATACCAGATTGAATAAGAGGGGTGATAGTGGACACCCTTGTTTCATCCCTGATCTTATGGGAAATACTTCTAGCTTCTCCCCATTACATGAAATACTTGCTGATGGCTTTAAATAGATGATACCTAATATTTTAAGGAAGGCTCTATTTATTCCTATACTTTCTAATGTTTTTAATAGGAATGGATGTCATATTTTTTCAAAAGCCTTTTCTGCATCTATTGAGATGATCATGTGGTTTTGGCTAGTTTTATTGTTGATATGCTCAATTATACTAATGGTTTTCCTAATATTAAACCATCGCTGCATTCCTGGAATAAATCTTACCTGATCACAGTGTATTGTTCTTGAGATAAGTTGCCATAGTCTTTTTGTTAGTATTTTATTTAAAATTTTTTGCATCTATATTCATGAGGGAGATTGGTCTATAATTTTCTTTCTCTGTTTTATCTCTTCCTGATTTAGGTATCAGTACGATATTTGTGTCATAAAAAGAATTTGGTAGGACTCCTTCACCAATTTTCCCAAATAGTTTGTAGCGAATTGGAATCAATAGCTCTTTAAATGTTTGATAGAATTCACTAGTAAATCTGTCTGGCCCTGGAGATTTTTTCCTACATATATGACTGATGGCTTGTTCAATTTCTTTTTCTGAGATGGGGTTATTTAAATAATTCACTTCCTCTTCAGTTAATCTGGGCAACTTGTTGGTTTTTTCATAAAACCAGCTCTTATTTTTATTTATTAATTCAATAGTTTTCTTAATTTCAATTTTATTAATCTCTCCTTTGGTTTTCAATATTTCTAATTTAGAATTTAATTGGTGATTTTGAATTGGTTCTTTTTCTAACTTTTTCAATTGCACACCCAATTTTTTGACTTCCCTTTTCTCTAATTTAACCATGTATGCACTCAGGGATATAAAACTTCCCCTAAGAACTACATTTAATGCATCCCACAAATTTTGGTATATTGTTATTTATCACTCTCTTGAGTGAAATTACTGATTGTTTCTATAATTTCTTGTTTGACCCACTCATTCTTTAGGATTAAATTATTTAACTTCCAATTACTTTTTGTCTGTCTTTCCATGGGCCTTTATTGTATATAATTTTTATTGCATCATGATCTGAGAAGGATGCATTTAATATTTTTGCCTTACTGCACAGAATTGTGAGGTTTTTATGCCCTAGAACATGGTCAGTTTTTGAGTATGTGACATGAATTGCTGAGAAGAAAGTATATTCCTTTTTATCCCCATTCAGTTTTCTCCAGAGATCTATCATACCTATCCTCTCTAAAATCTTGTTCACCTCCTTAACTTCTTTCTTGTTTATTTTGAGGTTGGATTTATCAAGTTCAGAGAGGGGGAGATTAAGGTCTCCCACTAGTATAGTTTTGCTGTCTATTTCTTCCTCTAATTACTTTACCTTCCCTTCTAGGAATTTGGATGCTACACCACTTGGTGCATATATGTTAAGTAATGATATTGCTTCATTCTCGATGATGCCTTTTAAAAGGATATAGTTTCCATCCTTATCTCTTTTAATTAGGTCAATTTTTGCTTTTGCTTTATCTGAGATAAAGATTGCTACCTCTGCTTTTTCACTTCAGCTCAAGCAAGATATATTTTACTCCAGCCTTTTCCCTTTACCCTGTGTGTATCCCTCTGTTTCCAATGTGTTTCTTGTAAACAGCATATTATAGAATTATGATTTCTAATCCGTTCCACTATCCATCTCCATTTTATGGGAGAGTTTATTCCCTTCACATTTATAGTTATGATTGTTATCTGTTTCTTTCCCTCCATCCTATTGTTGCCCCTGGTAATAACCATATTTCCCCCCTTCTCCCTTCCCTCCTTAATAGTATTCCTTTTGACCACCACCTCCCTCAGTATTCCCTTATCAGTCCCCCTCCCTTTTCTTCCCCTTTCCCCCTACTTTTTCCCTCCCTACTAATCACCCCGCCCCTTTTGTAGCCCTTTCCCCCTCCTACTGCCTGTAGGATATTTTTATACTTAATGAAGTATGTTATTTCTTCTTTGCACCAAGAGTGTCAGGAGCAAATCTCATGCAAAGCTCCTCTCCCTCCCCTCTTTCCCTCTGAAATGATACTTTTTGTGTTTCCTCTCCATAGAGTCCTATGCTTAACTGGTTGTTATTCCCTCCTTGCACCAGAACAAATGATGGAAAAGCTCATATGATTCCCATCTCCCTCCCTTCTTTTCCTCTGCTATACAGTTTTTATGACTCTTTGTGTGGAATAATTTACCCTTTTCCCCTCATTCATTCCCTTTCTTCCATTGCAGTCCATTTTGAAGCCTTTAATAATGTTTTTTTTTAATTGTCATTTTGTGTTTTTTTTATACTCGTACCCTCTACTTGTCTATAACCAATTTGCTCTTATCAAATAGCAGGGTATGTGTATGTTTTCCTTGTTTACCTTTCTACGTCACTGTTGTATCTCGTAATTGGAGGTTGAATTTTCCATTGAGTTCTGGCTTTTTTATCAAGAAGGTCTGGAACTCTGTTATGTCATTGAATGACCATCTCTTGGCCTAGAAGAATATGCTTAGTCTCACTGAGTATGTGATCATTGGTTGTAACCCTAGCTCTTTTGACTTCCGAATCTTTTGACTTCTGATCTTTCAGTGTAGATGCTGCCAAATCCTGTACGATCTTCACTGTGGACCCTCAATATTTGAATTGTTTCTTTCTGGCTGCTTGAAGTATTTTCTCTTTTATCTGGTAGTTCTGGAGTTTGGCCACAACATTTCGAGGACTTTTCAGTTTGGGATCTCTTTCAGCAGGTGTCTGGTGGATTCTCTCGATTTCTATTTTACCCTCAGGTTCTAGTATCTCAGGGCAGTTTTCCTTAATGATCTCTTGGAGAATGTTGTCCAGGCTCATTTTTTCATCATGAGTTTCTGGTAGACCTATGGCTCTCAGATTATCTCTCCTGGATATCTTTTCCAGGTCAGTTATTTTTTTTTCTTTGAGGTATTTTACCCCTTTTTCTAATTTTTCATTCTTGTTGTTTTGTTTGACTCATTCTTGGTTCCTCATAGAGATATTTGTTTCAATATAGTTGATTCTAGTTTTTAGCAAATCATTTTCCTTGGTTAATTTTTGGAGCTCCTTTTTCATATGATACACTTTTCTTGTTAGAGAGATGTTGTCTTTATTATAATGTTTTCCTAATTATGCTATTTTGGTTTTGAGAGAATTATTCATTTTGTCTTCTATCTCTCTCATTTTCAAACTTCCTTTTGATGTCATCTAGCAAAGCCTTCTGTGCTTGGGACCTCCTTGTTCTGTTTTGATGGCTTGATATATGTTCAGCATATTGACTACTTCAACCTATCCCAGTACTTTCCAAAGTCCTTCTAGTACATGGGTTATAGGCTACTGCTTTCCAGTGTCTTTTTTGGCCCAAACATTTTGCTGTTCCATCAGTAAACCATGCATGTTTCTTCTCTTCTTCAGTTAGTCCATTATATCCGTCATTCCATCTTACCAAGGACTGTACCAGCTGTTACCTTGGCTCATGGGATGTATCATGTTCCTCAGTATCAATGTTAGCTATATATTCATGTAGGGCAGAAAATCCACTTTTGACAGTTTTCGCTTTATTTTGAATATACCACTTCCATTTAATTATGCTGACCTCCTGGGCATGTCCAATTCTGTGAGAAGTTGGGGTATGCATTACCCAGGTCATAAATGGGATTCCCGGCCTTAATGTCATTTCATGGCCCAGAGTCAGTTGTTTAGTCTCTACCAAAGACCAATATGCAGCTAACAAATGTTTTTTGAAAGGTGTATATTGCACTCCAGATGAAGGAAGTTTCCTGGACCAAAATCCTAAAGGTATATTTCAGCTTTGTTCATTCTGCCATAAACTCCAGTTTGCATAATCATCCTCTACAGTCATTTGTAATTACACAAGACCATTCTGCATAGGCCATAAATCTAGAGCCAATTGTATAGCAGCTTTGGCTTCCTCAAAAGCTTTACTCTGCCCAAGTCCCCAATCAGATTGATATTTCTTCCTGGTGATTTTATATAAGCCTTTCAAAATATGTCCCAGGTGTGAAATGTGATGTTGCAAATATCCAAATAATCCTATAAACTTTTGGGCCTCTTTCTTATTGGTAGGGATAGAAAAGTCCTGAATCTTTTGTCAAACTTGTGGCTGAATTTCTCACAGTCTCTTATTCCACTTTATTCCCCCAAATTTTCCATTTTGAGCTGGTACTTGAATATTTTCAGGGCTAATTTCCCACCTTTTACTTTTCATATGTTCAATCAAAGTGTGAAACACTTCTCTACTTCTTTTACATTTTCCTCCTGTATCATAATATCATCAATGTAGTGGGTAAGTTTTATACCAGGTAGCTTTAATTCATCCAAATGTTCAGCCACAATCCTATAGCAAATAGTAGGACTATGCAGATATCCTTGTGGAAAGCAGGTGAAAGTATATTGTCTGTCCTTCCAAGTGAAAGCAAACTGGTTCCATTGTTTAGAGTCTATTGGGATGGTGAAGAAGGCATTGGTCAAATCTATCACTGCATACCAAGTCCCATCATATTTCTGAAGCTTTTCTATTAAGGTCACAGTATCTGGAATAGCAGTATAAAAGGGAGGAGTCACTTTATTCAGTTGTCTATAATCCACTATCATTCTCCACATCCCATCTGATATTCATACTGGCTAAACAGGATTATTTGAACGTGTGTATATAGGGGACTAACATCTCCACTTCAACATATTCCTTTATAGTAGTTTTTTTTTTTTTGCTTTTTAGAGGGTAGTTGGGGTTAAGTGACTTGCCCAAGGTCACATGTCTAGTAAGTGTTAAGTGTCTGAGGTCGGATTTGAACTCAGGTTCTCCTGACTCCAGGGCTGGTGCTCAATTAACTGCACCATATAGTCACCCTTATTCCTTTGTAGTATTGGCAATTTCATGTTGCTCACTTGTCATGTGATACTGCTTTAAAGTAATTACTTCAGAAGGTTCAGGTAAAGTGATTGGGTCCATTAAAATTTTTCCCACTAAAACTGTATTAATTCCTATCTTCCTTACTGCAAATTGATATCTTTCTTCAGGTAAATTCAGAGTCATACCTCTCAATATATCTCTTCTAATGATGTATTCAGAAATGGGTACAAAGACCACAGTATGATTTTTCTTGGATAATTGTCCAATTTTCATCATTAGTTTGGCTTGTATGGCTGATATTTCAGCCCCTCCTAGTCCTGTGATGGTAATAGGAGATCCATGCTGGAACTTATCAGGGTTCTGATAAATGAGGGAGGCCTCTGCCCCAGTATCTAACAAGGTCCTGATTACAGTATTTAATCTATTTTTCCAATATATAGCCAAATTAATATGGGGTCTGCAATATTGTCTGTGTATTTCTTTAATCTGAGCTGGGGCTTGGCCAACTTTTTATTCTCCCTGAAGGTGTGATGAACTTGGATACAATAGTTCAGGAGCTTCTGTAGGGGCAGCCCTTACTTCTCTATTAGGTCTGACATAAAACCCCTTATCACAGTACATTTTATGTAGTTCATCAGTTGGAATACCATCAATTTTCTAAAATCAACCCCTGATCTCAACAGAGCAGTAAACAATACTTTTCTTGGCAATCTATTCTGACTTTGAATCTGCTGTCCATTTCCTTTTCTCTCACAAGGAAATTTATCTTTTTCCCATTCTCCTAAACTGTGAAATCTTATCCAGCACCTCTGACAGAGGGTGTCCTATTTCACCAATTAATAGAGTCAGAAGTAGTTGTTTATGAGCAGGAGGAGCTGTCTTCACCATAATATTTCTATGAGGAACTGCGAAGGGGATTTCATGATGTGTATCTCCATCTCCAACCTTGATAGCAGTTTTCATTTCTTCTTCTTTCAGCTTTCTTCTGCAGTCTCTTAAGTGAGTACCAGAGTCTGTCTCCATTAGGCCACATAGAAGCAGCAGGATACATTCTATTGCATCCATCAGCCTCTAAAGCTAACTGATTGGCTGTATTGTTACCTCCTGCCAAATGAAAATCTCTAAAAGCTTGCTGGACAAAAGGATTCTGGCAAATACTTATAAATTTCAAGCAGTCCACTCTATCTAGCACTATCCCAGCAGCTCCTTTGTCCATGATTCTTACCATCTAAGACACTAAGGATGCTCCCGTCCTTTGGGTGAATCTGCTCAAAATATCAGTGATCTCCTGTTGACTGATATCCTCAAGTATCTCCTTGAATACTGCTTGCCCTCCCTGACTCTCCTGCTTTCTCAGTATGGGGAGAGCTTCTGTCCCTGTAAAGGCTTCACCATGAAACAATGCAACATCTGATAACATTGTATCAATATTCTATAACACACATGGATTTTCTAGGAAGTCATCACAGCACCTATGCTCAAACTCTACCAAAATTGTGTGAACTTTCCTCCTGTTACTTTTTTTCTTTTTTTTCTGAGACAAATTTATAAGAGCCCTCTCTGCTGCAACGAGACTCTCCAGTAGTCTCTCCTTCCACCTGAGACTAAGCTTGCTCTTCTAAAGGAGGTCTTGAATTCTGGCACTTAGCCAACTCTTGTAACTGCTTGTCTCTGCTTTTACACACAATACAGTAATCTGTTAGAAAAACCCAGCCTCTTCTACTCACTGCCTCCATCTCTTTTGCAAGTTTTATTGGTATTCTTTGCAAACATATTTCTAAACCAAACCAGGCAAAGTCTTCAAATGCCCTTAGGCTTGGTAAGGGGCAGGGAAGATCTTCATACTCCTATTACCATTACAAAGAATGCAACAGACAGTATCCTAGTGACTCTATATGGCCTCATACAGACCCTGCTATTCACTTAGTGACTGTATGAAAATGTTTAATGAATATAGTAATAATGATCAGAGATGCAGATACGTGTTATGGTGTAATGGTAATGTAATTTTGAATTTGAAGATCCCTTTGTGTTGGCAAAAGTAGCAGGTACTTAACACTTAGTAACTGATCAAGCTTCTGATTAGGGGGAACAGAAGGTATGAACTCCTGTCTCCTGTTAACTGACTAACAGGAAGGGATTGGTCAAAGAAAGTAGGTAATACTGTGTATATAAGAAAAGCCCCAGAGAGGCACGGTCAGAATTTCCTTGAGACTGAGATCTGTTTGCAGAACAGCTACAGAAGAATGGAGAACTGAGTCCTGAAAACTTGTGGTGGTGGAGCTTCTTCTGAACAGGAGCCCAGAGCCAGGAGGCCAGAGCCAGGAGACAGGAGCCAGGAGCCCAGGAGCCAGGAGCCCAGGTGACTGAAGCATGACTGGTATGCTGAGACTTTGTTTGTTTGTCACTTATTTGAGCCTTGAATTCCATGGAGCAGAAATGGTGAAGGATCTGACATGGACCAGACCCTGTGAAGTTCAGTGTGAAGCAGGACCTGGCCAGAGAGGTCAAGGAACTGGGAGCTGTCTGCCATTGAACCTAGGTGACAGTCTGGTGAATCCAGGTAGAATCTGGGACCATGGAAGGTGATCCAGGGAATCTGAGAACAGGCCCCAAGTCAAGATGAAAAGACCTCTCCTAGGGTACTGAGTAATTATGAAATTATAGTTTACTAGTGACCTAAAGGGTGGAGGGTTTTGTGTATGATAGTTAGTAAGACTTTGCTGAATAAGTCACTGATTGTACTTTGAGATATTGTTACTGATTAGTGACTGATTTGAGTTAATCAAGACTTTGCCCCAGGAGTGGAAGACTTTGGCTATTGTACTTTGAGACTACTGATAAGTGATTAATTGAGTTAACTTAAGAGTGACTATTTTACTTTGAGACTAGGTTGTTAATATTATATTGTGATTTTCTGTGATAATTTGTAATATTGTGAATGCTGTACCTTGATTTTCCATGTATGTTTTGCTTTTGTTATGGAATAAATAGAGTGATAACAATATTGAGTAACCAGAACCTTAAAAAAAAGCTGTTCACAGTAGCAGTTCTTCTGGAAAGCTTCTGTGCATGGCATTACAGTACTACAGTACTACCTTAACAGTTTTTCATAGAAATATAATAGTGAAGACTGCTCCTGCTGCTTACAAGCACTTAATACTGACACTAATAATTGGGGAAATAGGGCACCCTCTTTCAGAGGTGTTGGATAAGATTTCACAGTTAAGTGACTTAGAGGAATGGGAAAAAAATAAATTCCTTCTAGAGAAAAGCATTAATAGCCAGTGGATTCAAAGTCAGAACAGACTGACAAGGAAACAATTGTTTACTACTCTATGAAGCACAGGGGTAGATTTTAGAAAAATAGATGGCATTCCAACTAATCAACTATATAAAATGTACCAAGAAGAGGGGCTTAATATTAAACTGAGCAGAGAAATAAGAATTGTCCCTATACATCCTCCTGAAACATTGTATCCAAGTTTGTCATACCTGTGGGAAGAATAAGAAATTGGCCAGGCCCCAGGTCAGACTACAGAAAGTATACCTTTAGCCAGAATGATGACCCCAAAATTGCAAATTAGAAAATATTAAACAGCGAATAGGGCTATGAAAGTTAGTTTATGGCCTCCAAAAGTGTGGCTGCCATATATATACACTGATGATTTCTGTCACTTGTTTCTTTTTGGCTTTTTATCTATTAAACTTGTTTGCTAGATTTGTTTCCTGTAGGCTTATTACCCTCCACCTGCAGATGCCTGATTACTTAAACCAGATGTCACCCCCTGCACACAACTGTGATGTGTCACCCCTGGACCTGGTGTCGACTAAGCTCCAGATGCCAACTGAAGAACGGATCTCTTGAATGGGATCCCTTTGGGCAGGGACAGTTCTATGTCCAATTTCAGCAGGAAGTAACTAAGGAGGAAGAGACCTTAGCCCCTTACCCCAAGATTTTGGGCCCCATTCATTCGAGATAGAAATGATGGGGTGCTTGTGCTCAATCCCCACCCTTAGATATTATTTTATATGCTTATTTTCTGTTATCCCTGTTATATTGTTCTAAAGTTTAGCTGACACCAGCTACCCCTAAAGTCCCATTATCTTATGTAAGGGACATGAAAGATCTTGGGGTCAAATACAATGGTAATGTACATGGGAAGATCTTTTCCATCCATTAATAGGCTCATGTGACCTGTTTGAGTCACATGGAAGCCTGAGTCACATTAGATTTTGATGGGAGGAGATTGCCAAGCATGTGAAGGAGGAAAGGGTAGAGCGGAAAGGGTGGTGCAGAGTCAGAGGAAGTTGGTCAGAGTAGTTAGAGCTGAGGGTGAGAGAGTAAGCAGGTAGCAAGCTGTGAGTGTTTTGGGGAAGGCCCTAGCAGGGGGAAGACTTGAGGATGGTGCTGCCCCCTGCATTGTTATTATGTTCAAATTTCTTTGTTGCTATGATGGATTTGGTTTTCTGGTGTTGGGATTCATCTTTAACTTGTCTGAATAAATGTTTTTCTTCTGTCTTATATATGGGGAATCTGTTACAATTTGCCATTCAGAACTATGCTGATATATTTATAGTTATTGATGGTGCTGTGAATATTGACTTGGTGACACAAACCCTCTATTTCTTAGTCAATACCAAGTGGTTTTGATGATTACTTGGGAAGGTGGCTTAGAATTTTTTTTTCATTAATTCCTTTGATATTCTGGACATTTTGTTCTTTCAGATAAATTTTGTTATTTTTTTTCTAGGTCTAAAAATAATTGTGGGGTAGTTTGATTGGTACGACACTGAATATGTAATTTAATTTCTGTGGAATTGTCATATTTATTACATTAGCTTGGCCTACCCATGAGCAACTGATGTTTTTCAAATTTCAAAAAAACTTTTTGTTTAATAATTGGTGGTCTGGTTTTAAAAATATAAAAATTGTAGCTTAAAGTCATTTCAATTCCCCAAAACACAGCACATTTTGAAAACATTTTTAAAAGTTCTCCAAGTTGGGTCGGCTAGGTGGCGCAGTGAGTAGAGTGCCTGCCGGCCCTTCAGGAGGACCCGAATTCAGATCCAGCCTCAGACACTTAACACACACATACAAAAAAACCTAGCTTCGTGACCTTGGGCAAATTACTTAACCCTAATTGCCCTCCAAAATAAAAGAAATAAATAAATTTTTAAAAAAAAGTTCTCCAAGTGGAATTTAAATAATGAATTTTGAGATTTGTTCAATAGGACTATAAACCCTAGAATTCCTTGTATATGGTGCTATATCTATAAATCAATTTCAATAACTAGTAATACAGCTATCAATTGCTTTTTTTTTTTTAAATTATAAGAATGGAAACTTGTGTCCAGGGGAATCTTGGAACTATAATTTATTTATTTTTTTAAGATTTAATTTATATTCGATGAAAAATGTTAATGTAAATAAACCAGAAATTTTTATCAGACAGAACATGATAATGGTCATAATTAGACAATGCCAAATGCCACATTTTAAAATTAGGTCCAGTTGGATATTGATTTCTGCGAAAAATAGACATGGCTTTTATGAAAGCAGTATTAGGATCCCTTTGATCCATTTTCCTTATTATGAAAGAAAAGCTTCCTAACAGTCAGGCCTAAGTCATAACATGTCTTGAATCATGTAAAGTAACAAACAGAATTGAGACTCTTTAATCTACAAATATAATAAAAATTTGTCAGTGACCTTCTGATCCATTCTTGATGGAAGTTTGCTGTTGTTACAACAGTGTCCCTCTTTCCCTTTTTACAATAAATTCCTCTGACAAATGAAGCATAATAAATTGGATATCACTTTTCACAATAATGGGAGTGGGAGGAGGAAACCTTAATTATTTTTCAATAAGAAAAAATTCATTTTTCTCTCCCATGCTTCTATGGGGGGAGAGCGAGAGAGGGAAAAAAAAATCATTGTAATAAGTAGTTGTAGTGAAGCAAAACAAATTTACACATTGACCATGTCCAAAATACATGTATCAGTATTGACTTCAAGGTTTTCATCTCTCTTGGATGTAGGTAGCATTATTGAGGTTTAGGAGTGCTGAGATTCCAAAATAGCAACAGGCAAGTCCTGCTCAAATGAACTCAACTCAAGCCTTCTTTCAGTAAAAGAAAATCAAGGTTTATTAAAGGTATGCCATATTGGCCAGACTCCTAAGGAATCTGAACATTTGCATCACTAATGTATGTGGACCAGATTGAATATGAGCATTTTAATGGAAAACAAGATGGATTTTATATCCAAAGGCTGTGGGAGTGATCTAGGAGTGGCCAAGTAGCCTAGGGTGATTGGAAGAGTATTTTAGGAAGGATCTTGTTGGTAATGGGGTCTAGATGAGATCAAGGATGGGAAGTAGCCAGAGGCAATCAGGAGATAACAGAGAATAGAGGGAATTTGGGGTAGGCTACAATGAAAGCCCAGTTGAGAGAATTCCTGCAATGGGTAGATGCCTCAGACCAAGCCCAGGGACTTGACAATATGGAAAAGTTCAAGAAGAGTTGGGGGGGGGGGATGTTCCAGAGCCTGTATCCCATCAGCATGATTCATCATCAGTTCTTTGGAAACATCATTGATCATTATGATTATCTGTGTTCTTTAACTGTCCAAAGTTGTATTTATAACACTATTATTGTACAAATTATTCTTTTAATTCTGCTTTTTTTCACTCTTCATTATTTCATGCAAGTCTTTCTAGGTTTCTCTGAAACATCATCATTTCTTGAAACACAATAGTATTCCATTTCATTTATATAAATACTATAATTTGTTCAACCATTCCTTACTTTCATTGAATGGTACAAGTATTGTTACGATTATTTTATTGACAAAAAATGAGACAGAGTTTTTAAGGACATCTCTGTCTAAACACATACCCTCTTTAGCCCTTATTTTCTTTATATGTAAAATTAGAGGACTGGATGAGATTAGCATTCAGATTAATTTCATTTCTAAAAATCCCAAACCCTGAAAAAGCTGCAAGGTGGCCTGGTGATGATGTTGAGGTTTTGGTTTAGGGGTGCTTGGTAATAAGGTTGGGGAAACACAAAATGTTGAGGTGTAGGGTTAGGGGTGCTCAAGACCCCAAAATACCGACATGCCAGGTCCTGCCAAATGAATTTGACTCGTCTTCTCTCAGCCAAAGAAAAGTAGTTTATTAAAAGTTTGCCGTATTGTGTAGACTCTTAAGGATCCTCAATATATGTAAGGCTTGTTCTATGGTGCTCTCACACACATGGAGACAAGATGGAGTCTTATTATACATAGAAGGTTGTGAGAGGAGTCTAGGGGTGGTCTAGAGGAGGAGTTTGGGGAGGGTCAATGTGTGATTAAGGGTGGGAAGTTGCTGGAGCTTACCTGGAGACTACAGACAATGGTGGGCTAAGCCAGTTAAGGGGTGGATTGATATTTTGATAGGCTCAAGAGTGGGAAGTTTAGTAACAGTGGCTTGGGCCCAGCCACAATATAAGGCTTATGGCCTCATGCAAATGCCTCAGCAAATGAGAGGATTTAATCAGAGTTCAAGGGGGGTTCCCAGAGCCTGTACCTCTAGGACTCATGGGAGAGCTCATACCTCATCAAGGTAAGATTTCAGGAACCAAGAGAATGGTATTAAGGGTGGGAGTATCTGAAGGCTGCCTGAAGATAACAAACAATGTAATACTACACTAGGTTAAGGGTAACAGATTTGGGAATAGTGATAATGGAAGGTTTATGGCCTCAGACTAATGCCAGATTAAGTGCCATTAGCTCAAGGGGTTCCCAGAACCTATATCCTATCAAACATGAAATTAGAGCCAGCAAAATTGTAGTTTTAATCCTCACTCAGATGCTTCCTAGCTTTGTGTTTCTGGGAATAACAAGTGCAAATTTCTCAGAGCATCAGTTTCTTATTATATAAAATGAGGATAATAGTAACACCTATCTCACAAGGTTGTAGGAAACAAATGAGATTATACATGTAAAGTAATTTACAAACTTGCAAATATTTTATACATGCAAACTTATATTATTAACTTTCTAATTCATTGTCCTCTGTCTTTATTATTGCATGGTCTCTCTGTACAAAGTAGTAAAAATCATATTATAGCTCTTTATCTAGTGGACATGTATCTTTCCACCTTCTAGTCCAGTTTTGAAAATAGCAGTCAAATTGAAGAAGTTACCCACTAAGAGGGTTAGGGTTGCTCTGGAAACTCCCAAATACCAATATGCAGGGTCCTGCCAAATGAATTAAACTCAAGTCTTCTCTCAGACAAAGAAAAATAAATTTTATTAAAAGTTCACTTGTATTAGACACAGAGTAAATCTCTGCTAGGTCATTCTGTGGCACTTTCACAAACATGAAGACAGAATGGGGTCTTATATACAGAAGTTTGTGGGAAGAATCTAGGGGTGGTCTAGAGGAGGAGTTTGGGGAGGGTCTTCAGGAGGAATTAATGAGGTCAATGAATGATTAAGTGTGGAAAGTTGCTGGAGGCCACCTGGAGATCACAAACAATGGTGGGCTAGGCCAGTTCAAGGGTGGATTTACACTTTGATTGGGAAGTCTAGTATCAGAGGGTGGGAAGTCTAGTAACTGAGGCTTGGGCTTAGTCACAATGTAAGGCTTATTGCCTCAAGCAAATGCATCATCAAATGGGAAGATTTAATAAAAAGTCCAAGGGAGTTTCCCAGAGCCTGTACCTCAAGGACTAAAGGAGATCTCAAGGGGGCTTCCAGAGCCCATACCTCATCAAAATCCTGGAAAGAACATGTCAGCCATTTACCCTATGACTACAATTTATGAAATAAAGCCTCTGGGAACCCCCTTGAGTTCTCTTTGAATCTTCCCATTTGAGGAGGCATTTTCCTGAGGCCATAGGCCTTTCATTATGGCTCTGTCCACACCTTTGTTACTAGCTTGGCCCTTCATTATCCAGCTAGCCCCCACCCTTGGTCCTCCAGTTCCACCCTTTTACTGGCCTAGCCCACCATTGCCTGTTGGCTCCAGATAGCCTCCAGCAACTTCCCACCCTTAATCAACTCTTGTACTGGAGTCTGACCTCATCTGACTCCTCCTTAAGACCCTCCCTAAACTCCTCCTCTTTACCACCCCTAGAATCCTACCACAATCTTTCTGTATATAAGACCCTATCTTGCCTCCATGTGTGTGAGAGTGCCATAGAATTTTCTAGCACAGACTTGCTCTCTGTCCAATACAAGCTTGCTTGTCCAATGCAAGCCTTACAGATACTAAGGCTCCATAAGAGTCTACCCAATATGGTGAACTTTTAATAAACTTTGCTTTTCTTTGGCTGAGAGAAGGCTTGAGTCAAATTCATTCGGCAGGACCCAGCATGTTGGTATTTTGGGGTCTTGCATGCCCCTAACCCTATACCTCATCATTTTATGATGACCCTCTTCACAATCACTTTTCCCTTTGACTTCCCCAAAGACTTCTTGGTCAGTAGTATGTGCCTTCTTCATTTATTGGGATGTAAACTCCTTGAGATCAAGGACTTTTTTGATTGCTTATGTTTGTACCAGCAGAGTGTCTAGATTATATTAAGGGTTTAAATTTTCATTTTCCACCAGGCTCTTTTTCTTGGAATTCTCCATCACCCCCCTCACCCACAATGTGCCTTCTTTCCCCATTTTTCCTTTCCAATTTCATTTTATGTGTTGTCTTCTCGATTAGAAGGAAAACTCCTTGAGGGTAGAAACTGTCTTTCTTTTTCCTTGTATTTGTATTCCCAGAATTTAGCACAGTGTCTGGCACATAGTGAGATATTAAATCCTTTTTGCTTCATATATAAGGACAGCTTTTTAATTTATTCATTCTGTCAGGCATTTATTCAATTGCTTTTGGGAGCATTAGCACATGGGGGGAAAAGGAAGCAGCTTATTTTTTTTTAGCTTCAGATAAGTATTCATTTCTTGTATCAACTGATGATTTAGGAAGGGAGGGAAGAGTAGAGGCAGAAGACCTTGACTTCCTCTCTGACATTCTTTCCCCATCACCAGTTAGTTCCATTACATTTTATTCCACTTAATTGGTGCTTTTTTTTTCTCTTTGCCCTAACTTCAAAGGTTCTAAATTAGCCACTTAATGAAATTAACTGTGTCACTTTTGAACTTTATAGCAACTCTGCTTCTTCCCAAATTCCCAATCTCTATGCCCACTAATTGTACTTAAGCCCTGAGTGGGTTTAAGACTGAGCTTTGCCTCTACCACTTACCTCCCAAGCCAGCCTGCTATTTGGTGTAATGTAGTGCACCACTATTAGGGGTTTTATTAACTTCTCTTGTTTTTTGTCCCTAGCTTCATTACCTCACAGCTCTTAATATTAAATTGCCAAAGCCTGAACTCTCTGCCTGACTCCTTTACAATTGCATTTCCTCCCTCTGCCCTGTTCTTTGCTCCCCTCCCTTAGCTTTTTTCACCTCATTTTTTTTTTTTTGCCTCATCAGCAACTCTCCCCCCTCTGCAGCATGTTCTTTCTTCCAGGTCATTAACATATAAAGTGAAAAAAAAATGGCCTTAATATTGACCGTTCTCGTTCTCTATTTCCCAGGCTTCTACCTCCTAAATTGTTTCCACGCCCAAGTGCTCTTTTCATAACAAATAATCCAATTCTTCCTCCACTTAAGTATAGCATAAAGAGGAGGTTGAACTCTTGTTATTTTTAAATATGAAAGCCAAGTCATTGAGAGTTTAATGAAGTGAAATCCATGAAAGATAGTTGCCCTTAGTATCAGAGCGCAGAGGATTTCCGACTTAAGTTCAGGGAACATGTAGCCAGAGATAAGAGACAGATAGGACAATAAATGGTGTGTTTATCTGATTTAATAACTACCCATATGTGTCTTTGATTAATCATGCTCGGGCTTTATATAAATGAGCTTGGGGAAGTCATTGACTGGGAAGACCAAGAGGAGAATTAAAAAAAAAAAGTAATATCCTTATAGTTAAATATTAATCTAAATGAATATTGAACCAAAGCTACATCCTTGACCAAAATCATCAGCAAGCATTTATTCCTTTTACTGTATACTAAGCATCAGGCTAGGCACTAAGGAAAGGAAGTATTAAAACATAAGGCAAGGTCTTGATTTTTGTGTACCTAAGAGTATACTTTGGGAAGTGTGGCATATATTTGTGAAATAATTAGACAATGTGGGAAAATATGAACAATACATGGTGAAAATGTAAAGTGGCACAATAGATATTTAGTTAAAATTCTATGATTCCACCCATTTTTCTCTCACCAGACATCTCTATGATGAGAAATAAAGTTATTAAAAAATGAAATATGTTGCTTTAGTGGGTAGTTAGCTCTTTTCCTCTCAAATTATTCAAACAGAGAATGGGATACAGCAGAGAATTATTTAAATTAATTTATTTTTAGTTTTCAACATTCCCTTTTATAAGATTTTTAATTCTAAATTAATCCCCTCCATCCCCTCCTCCTACCCAAGATGATGTGTGATCTGATATAGGTTATACATTTTGTTAAGCATATTTTCCCATTAATCATGTTGTGAAAGAGGAATCGGAACAAAAGGGGAAAACCATGAGAACAACAACAAAAAAGAGAATATAGCATGCTTTGATCTGCATTCAGACTCCATAATTCTTTCTCTAGATGTGGATAGCATTTTCCATCATGACTCTTGGAGCTGACTTAGATCATTGCGTTGCTGAGAAGAGCTAATTCTATCAAGGTCAGTCACTGCACAATATTGCTGTTATTGTATATAATGTTCCCCTGGTTCTGCTTAGTTCACTCAACATCAGTTCATGGAAGTCTTTTGAGATTTTTCTGAAATCTGCTTGCTCATCATTTCTTATTGAAGAATAGTATTCTATTACATTCATATGCCATAACTTATTCAGTCATTCTCCAACTGATGAACATCCCCTCAATTTTCAATTCTTGATCACATGTGGGTCAATTTCTAATTTTTATTGTTTTTTTGAGATAGAGACCTAGTAGTGGTTTTGCCAGATCGAAGGGCATTTACAGTTTTGTAGCCTTTGAGGCATAGCTCTAAATCAGCAGAGAATTTTTGCATTAGAAGAGAGTTTGGACAAAATTATCTCTAATGTTATTTTTTTCTGCAGAATTCTAAGATATTATGTTTCTTAATACATTATTCTCTCCACTGATGATGAATCACACATATCTGTTTACAAAGAAATGACTGATTTTAAGTAGCAAAAGGGGCATACATTGCAAAATATGGTCAGTGTGCTAATTGATTTTTTTTATGCAGGACCTCCACATGTGTTACAATCAAGTATTTTTTGCATAGAGGGTGATTACTACCTCTGAAGGCTTTAAGGGTAAACCTGAGGAACTATGTTTCTAGCCCTGCAGTGTTTGAGGCCAAATTAGTATTTTTCTGAAAAACAATCAGTCAGTTGACTCAATTATTATATTGTCAGGTGATATAGCAAGTACAAAGTATTTTTCACAAACCCTGTGTATGTGCAGATTCAACAGAAGGAAGAGTGGTTACTAATTTAGAGTACAATGGTTTTGAGGCACATGTGTAGAAAACACATTTTGGAAAGAGCTAACTCAATCTGATGCTATAGGAAAGCTTTTCTCCCATCATAGTTATTTCCACTAATTCCTTTGCGGTATAACTTTCTGCCGGGCTACAAGAATCTATTACTTTCTAGGCTGTAGCCAATATTTCTCTCTGACTTTACAAATAATATTGCTGAAGCCATCTGTCTTTACTGTGTCTTTATGCTCTTCTTGAAACTGCTTCTACTTCCATTGACCACTGGTGCTTTGGTGGACTCCACTCTCCATGTTGCAGAGTTTAGACCTTTATGAGCTCACACAACTACAACAGAGTTCCATTTTGGGGTATTTGTTTTGCACAAAAGAGACAGAGGAATATGTCAATGTGGAACTGTCATAGATGAGTGGAAAATCAGGTAGCCACCCTTCCTCTATATTTTAGCAGAACCTCAAAGTAGCCTTGCTTCATTTTGAATCTATAAAGGAAAGAAAGTAATGGAAGGGTTTGTCACCCCTTTTGTATATCCACCAAGGTCAGATTCAACAACCCCCGAGACATAGATTCTTCTGGATCAGCAGCCAAATAGAGAAGTCTTTGTTATGACATAGAATAAGCTCTTCATAAATGTATAGCTAAAGGATATTCAAAGTATCCCATACTAGACTGCACAACCTATATAATTCACCAAGAAGAGCATGTATGTGTATAAATCAATCAGTAAATATTTATTTAGTATGTACTATGTGTATTACATTTTAATACTATACTCAAAATACTATGTATATTACATAGACACTATGCTAAGCATTTGAGTATGCTCTACATCTCTGTTATAATTAACATTGTTTTATCAGGGAAGAGGGTTGGGAAAGGTGGAGGTGAAGGACACATTATGAGGTAATAACAATATTTTAATAAAGAGTGTCAAGAACACATTTTTTTAAAATGTTACTTCTTCTAGTCATTATCACATTTAATCAAAAAAGGATACTGGAAACTATGGCATAAGGAATGAATCTCTAATCATGGAATTTTAGGCACTGTGGCAGGTGGCTTTATAAACTATTTTAGGGGAAGATGCCCCACCTCTCTCCTTGCCCCTAAGACACATTGAGTAAACAAGTGCTTACTTTTTGTACTCATAATGCTAGTCCCTACGTAAGAAATAAATGCTCCAAGTCACTTGGATATTTCTTTATTTTCATAATTATCTGTTCCTTCAAGCTTATGTAAAAGAACATGATGTACCAAATGATAATGTGTGTGCATGTGTGTGTATGTAATAAGCTTTAAAATAATTATTATTTGCTATGTTTAGCACAGTATATAATTTGTAAAGTTCAGACAAGCCTGCTAATATGAATAAAAGGCCACTCGGGTAAATGCAGAACCTTCTCTTAAAATATGAGATCTATTTTTTTTAATTCCAACATTAGAGCTAAGATGGTAGAATAAAGGCAGGGACTTACCTGAATTCTCCCAAATTTCTTTCAAACTATTTTACAATAATTCCTCAAAATGAATTCTGGAGTACCAGAACCAAAGAAAGGATGGGGTGAAAAATTTTTGAGCCAAGATTACTGAAAAGGTAAACAAGAAAAATTTGTCTCACTAGGGTGAGAGTGGATCACACTACAGCATAACAGTGACACAGTAAGCCACCAGTAGGCTTTTCTGGGGTTGTGAGGTTGGTGTGGGCACTGCGGGTGAGGGACACAACTGTAGCAGAAACTTCCAATACTCTCAGCCCACTGGTGTTAAGAGTTCAGACAATGGGTAAGTAGATTGCAGGGAATCCTTTATTGCCACTGGGTGCAGGATTCTGTTGCATTGCCCTTAAGTGACTTTAGGTTGCATTTCCATGGCAAGAAGGAGCACTGGTACATTAGAGCTTGTGGTCACAGGAGAAGATAAAATAAGATTTTGATTAGAATCAAAACACTTTTGAGATGAAAGAAATACTGGCAATGGTTTGGGTGAAAAGAGTTCTTGTGGTTACTCATAGGTGAGAGCACAGATGAGGAGAGCAGTGTCCACTCCTTTCCTTAGGTCATACTGCCTTGGGAGAAATGAAAACTTATGGAATCCCAGAGCTATCTCTGAAAATAGCAGCATGAAAAACTTGAAGCTTGGAACAGTGGGCTTTCCACCCTGGGAGCAGAGCCTAACTTTAACTTAAAGTAAAAGTCAACAAATATAATGTAAAAATGAAGGAACAACAAGAAGAACCTGACTATAGGAAGTTACTATGGTGACAGTGAAGATCAAAAAATAAACTGAGAATTATTCAGTAAAGTCAAAACAGCTACATCCAAAGTGTCAAAGAAAAATGTGAATTGTTCTCAGATTCTCCCTTTCCCCATTCCAAAAAAATAAAAAATTTCTTGGAAGAGCTCAATTTTTTACAAAAGTAAATAAAAGAAGTTGATGAAAAAAATTGTAAAAAAATGGGAATGATTCAAGAAAGTCATGAAAAAAAACAGCTTTTTAAAGGAGGCACAAAAATACTGAAGAAAATAACACCTTAAAAAAAAGAATATGCCAAATGGAAAAAAAAGATGTATGAAAACTCAATAATATATTAGTGATATTAGTTAATCTGATAGATCTGTACCTCATATAAATATATAGAGAACTGAGTCAAATTTACAAGAACACAAGATGTTCCCTAATTAATAAATAGTCAATGGATATGAACGGGTGGTTTTTAGATTCAAATTAAAGCTATCTATGGTCATGTGAAAAAAATGTTCTAAACAACTCTGAGGTTATAATGGAAATGCGAATTTAAAGATCTTCCCTGCCCCTAGGCTAAAGTGCACCTGGAGCCTGGGATGGGAGGCTTGTTTTTCAGTAGATTCTTTTTGATTGGCCCGTGAGTCAATAAGGTTGTTACATTCTCTGAGCCAGGAGAAGGCTATATAAGCCCTGATGTGTAACTTTGTTTTGGGGCTCACTTTGAGAAGTGTTCTGTGATTTGATCAGATGAAACTCTGGGAACCTGGTTGTTGAGAGCCCCCCACCCCACCACTTTGAAAAACCCAGATGTTGATTTGGTATGGATATAATGGCTGGACAGTTTGGAAACTGTCTACTTGATCTGTTTCTCTGTCTTGATAATTTTGTCTGTGTATTCTGAAGTTCGGGGTGATGACCTTTTCCCCCTGAACTAGGTAAATGATACACATTTGACTGATTAAAGTAAGCTTGTTAGCCCATTTTGAGTTGCTTTCCTTTATCAAAGCAGATCTAAGAACCTGTGTTGGCAGACACCCTGGGGACATGGGGGTGCTTGCCGCTACAGAGGTAAAGAAAAGGAAAATGACAAATTTTGGAGGGGATATGTGAAAATTGGTACACTAAAACATTGCTGGTGTAGTTGTGACCTGATCCAACTGTACTGGAGAACAATTTGAAACTACGCTCAAAGGGCTATAAATCTTTGACTACTCTTTGACCCAGCGATACCACTACTAGGTCTATATCCCAAAGAGATCATAAAAATGGGAAAAGGACACACAGGTACCAAAATATTTTTAGTAGTTATTTTTATGGTAGCAAAGTATTTGAAATTTAGGGCATACCCTTCAATTGGGGAAAGGCTGAACAAGCTGTGGTAGATGACTATGATGGAATACGATCATGCTATAAGAAATGATGACCAGGTTGCTTTAAGGAAAACTTAGAAAGACTTACATGAACTGATGCAAAGTGAAGTGAGCATAACCAGGAGAACAGTGCACACAGTAACAGCAATATTACATAATGATCAACTGTGAATGACTTTGCTTTTCTCAGTAATACAATGATTCAATATAATTCTGAAAGATTTATAATGAAAGAATGCTATCTACTTCCGCAGAATGAACTAATAGATTCTGAATGCAAATCAAAGCATAATTCCTTAAACTTATTTTTTTTGTTTCATTTTTTTTGGTTCCATGTTTTCTTTTACAATGTGACTAATATGGAAATGTGTTTTGCATGACTGCACATGTCTAGCTCATATCAAATTGTTTTATTTCTCAATGAGGAGCATGGAGAGAATTTGGAACCCCAAATTTTTTGGTCAAAATTGTTTTATATATAATTGGAAAAAAAAATTTTAAATGCCAACAACTCAACCATTCTTCAACACAAAGAATTAACCAAGTTGATTTTTTAAGTAACATCTCTTGGTATAAGTAACTGGACTCATAGTGATTATGTGAGGGAAAACAAAGTGTGATATACTAGATAGACAAACATCCTTAGGGGCAGGATGACCTGAGTTCATGTCTTATCCCTTGCGAAATAATTTCAGTATGAATCTGCATAAATGGCTTAAACTCTTGATGATCAAGGCAACTCTCTAAACCTATAATTCACAGAGGAGTCATTGTTCTTCATTAGTAGGAACAATTTTTTTATGAAGGAGTTCCCTAACTAACGAAATCACAGGTTTAGCCAATATTATATTTGTCGATATGGAATAATACATAAATAGATGTATCATATTTGTAATACATACATATACATGTGAGTGTGTATGTGGGTGTGTTTGTGTGCACATATAAGTGTGTATATATGCATGTATGTGTGTGTGTATGTATTTCAAGGAAGGGCCAGTAAGTTTTTGATCTAAGATCATATTTAAGGGCAAGGATAAAGAAGACACAAGAGAATAGAACTCATAATAGGCTGTCACAGGTAGATATGAAGGGAAGATGCATTTTTGTGTCCCTTGTTTTACAAATGAGGGAGCTGATGCCCAAAAAAGTGAAGTTACTTGCCCAATATCAACAGAAGGCAGATCCAGGATTTTAACTCAGGTCAAGTGACTTTCAGTACGGTGATCTTTTCATGATTCTTTTTCACCTCTATCCAATTTTTGTTACACACACTAATATTGTTTTTATTTTCTCCCCAAATTTTATTTCATCTATTTCAATATTTGTTTTTTTTTATCAGACTTTACTGAGTAGTCAATATATTAAGAGCCTAGGTTAGATTTAAAAGTAAATTTTCAGGGTAGAAAATGAACTACTTCACACAATATATGTAATACAGTCTATACCCTTGCAATTGACTTAAAAACAATTGTAAAGCAGTAAAAAAATGTTTACATGTTTACTATTTTGCAACCAAATTATTATAATAAGGATAATACATTACTCCCCACCCCCCCAAAAAAGATACAGAATGAAGAAAACAGTGACAAAAATCATTATGTATTAATCATAGGAAACTTCATAAAGAAGGTGAGCTATGAGCAGGCTTGACTTTTCCACTACTCCAAAATGCAAAATATCTTTATTTATGAATTCTAAAGTTCCCTTATCTGATCATGATCTATTATTATTCCCTCTCTATCTCTATCTAGTAACTACAAACTCTGTTTTTCCTGTACAACATGTCTTTCAATAACTTTAACCCTAAATTCTTTCCCAGGCTCACACCCCTCCATGAGTTATATTCTTCTCCCTTTTTCCATTTTGACCCCTTATGAACCGGTTCAATTCTATACATTCCTCTTCTCTTGAGTCCTTTATTCCCAATCACCAATCTTCCCTGTCATTTCTTAGTCTTGGATCATTCCCACCATCTGATACTTTAGTCCTACATATGTGTTGCTGGATGAAACTGGAGAAAGTAATGGAATCCTGCTGACTGGGTCCACTATAAATTTGTTAAGCAACCTTAACAGGCTGCCTACACTCTTGCAAGGCAATTGTTTTATGCTTTCCTAATTAACTGTCTATCCCACTTATCACAGCATTTCTTCCAAACATTTTCATTCTTCTTCAACTCCCATGAGTTCTCCTCCCCACCCTCTCAACTAAGAATCATGACTCATGGCTTACTAAAAATAATTGATGATAATAACTGAAAATTCCCTGTTCTCCTTTCCTACTCATCTGGCATTATCCCCCTACTAGATTATGTTGTGAGCTTCTTGACAGCAAGAACTATTTCTTGTCTTTCTTTGGATTCACAGTACTTGACCCATTATTCCTCATATAATAAACTGACTGATTATTTCTTGGTTGTTCTTTCAATTTTTATTGTTGTTGCTATGTACAATTTTCATGTTTCTACTCACTTAAATTTCCATCAATTTATGCAAGTCTTCCCATAGTTCCCTGTATTTATCATGTTTTTTTTTCTTACAACAGTGATATTTCATTATACTCACATCTCACAAATTTTTTCACCATTCCCTGATCTGTGGCCATCTGCTTTGTTTCCATTTCACAACTAATAAATTGCATTAGTGACTGGGATATCCCCTTTATTTCTGAGTTGAATATATTGGGAATTATTTGATCCCAGCACAATTCAACGCATTTACAAAAGAGAATCTCTCATCCCTTATGAGGAATCCTTATGAGAAAGTGAGATGTGGAGTGGATCTCAAATTAGAGAATGTGGTTTTAATCATGGCTTTACCACCTAGTATCTTCAAGACAATGGGAAAATCTCCTCTTATCTCTTACCCTCATTTTCCTGATTTGTTAAATGAGAAGCTTGGTATTGAAGACTTCTGTATTTAACATTCTGTGCTTCTCCTTGGGTAGACCCAATATAAATAAAAAAGTAGAAGTATAAGGGCATAGAATTGATATTTTCCTTTTAAAACTGTCTATTTTTGAAGGGCTTTAAGCAGCCCTTCAAACTTCAAATCAGTCACTTTCCCTTGCATTAGGTGCTTGCTCAAAATCAAATTAAAAACAAAGACCAAAACTGTTTACAAAAACTTTTTGAAATTGAGGGATGGAAAGAGAACTCACTGAAACCTAATTCATATAACTTAATGCCCCTAGGTAACTTTTTATTGGAAATCCTAATGTTTGGAATGTCTCCTCTATTGAATTCCTAGCTTTTAAGGGATTTCAGCAAATCTTTAAAGATTATTGAGGTGCAGAGGCAAAAATCTTGAAATATTTGACTGGCTTGTCATTTGGCTCAAGGATGACTTTAGCATATTTATTTGATAACCTGCTTTGTTTATGACCTCAACATAATTTTGAAGCATTTCCATATACTGTACCCCCAACTTACATATTTTTAAATTACTTGCATATCCCATTTTTATGCACAGTAGAATATCCAAGTAAATCTGCAGTTAGGAAACACCAGGCCTGGCTATAAATTGGGAATGAATTACCCATGTAGTTCATGCACATCATGTGAACATTAAACTAAGAGGCAAATTTATTGTTAAAGAGGGGAGAGTGTATGGGTTTTAATGCTAAGTACATTTGATAGCAGAGTATTATTTTGGAATTTACTGGCTAAGATACAATGAATATATTACCAAAAAGTCTTCAATCAGAATTTTAATATCAAACATTCTACAGATGTCACTTCATAAAGTCAAACATTTTTATCTTGAGAGTAAAAGTCCTGGCAGTTAGAGCTGTACAATCAAATAGAAAACATTGGGATCCAAT
Source organism: Petaurus breviceps papuanus (assembly GCF_028583685.1). NCBI lineage: Eukaryota > Metazoa > Chordata > Mammalia > Diprotodontia > Petauridae > Petaurus > Petaurus breviceps. The sequence goes on along the minus strand of NW_027187335.1, from coordinate 7,076,567 downwards.
CTCTTCAATTTCTCATGTAATTCAAATAGTTATTTTTGAGGCCACAAAGCATAGTAGAAAGAGCAAGAGCAAGGAGTTAGGAGAGATCAGGTTGTAGATTTGGCTTTTGTTTTTGAAACTTACTAGGTGGTACTAATCTGGAATAAGGAAGACCTGAGTTCAAAATCTGGCCTTAGACTTTGCACAATCATCTAACCTTTGTTTGACTCAGATTCCAAATCTGTAAAATGGGGATACCAAAAACATCTACTTCCCAGGGATGTTGTAAGGATAAAATGAAATAATATTTTTAAAGTACTTTGTAAACCTTAAAACTCTATATAAATACTTATCATCGGCATCATCATCATCATCTCAGTGGGTAGAATACCTTGCCTGGACTCAGGAAAACCTGTGTTCAAATGTGTTCTCAGACACTTAACTAGAGGTCTGACTCTGGGAAAGTTACTTAACTTTTGTTTGTCTCAGTTTCCTCATCTGTAAAATGGAGATAATACAAACATCTCTCTCCCAGGTTTGTTGTTAGTATCAAATGAGGTAAGCTTAGTGCAAAGTGCTTAGTACAGTGCCTGTAACATAATGAACACTATGTAAATGTTAGCTACTGTTATTAATTAATGAAGTCATTGGACTCTGCAATAAGAAATCCTTAATAGGAATGAATGGCAAAATTGAAAGATATTTAAAATGATGTATTATTAACCATGCCACAGAGAAGGAAGCCACTGAGAATGTAGTAAGTTAATCCTGTTAAGTGAATCTTCATGGTGTAATTGACTTTTAAACACAGTTCAATAGGGAATTAAAACATTTAATATATGACTAGGAAAGCAAAGCTTTGACTCTGAATTCCTGACAACTGATTTAGGGATGGGAGGGTTGATTACTCTACAGAAGTTTCATATTCACTTATTTGAAAGTACAAAACTAGAATGCATCATATTCTGAAGGTCCATTCAATTCTGTATTAGGAAAAATCCTGTAAAAATGTTAACATTCTATTCTCAAGCTCATAGACTATTAAAGCTGGAGGGACCTCAAAGACCAGCTGGTTAAAATTCCTCATTGTAAAATTAAGGACATTGGGGTCCAAAGAGAATTGAATTGAATGTGACTTTGGTGATATTATTGAAACCCTTCATTTCCCTAACCTTTCTCCTTTCCTTCCTTCCTTCCTTCCTTCCTTCCTTCCTTCCTTCCTTCCTTCCTTCCTTCCTTCCTTCCTTCCTTCCTTCCTTCCCCCATCCCTCCCTCCCTTCCTTCCTTCTTTCCTTCTTATTCACTTCCTTCCTTCCTCTATCCCTCCCTTCATTACTTCCTTTCTCTCTCCCTTCTTTCTTTTCCTCTTTCCTTTGCTTCCTCCCTCTCTTCCTCCTTCTCTCTTCATCCGATTTGCCTCTGTCTTCCTCTTTCCCTCACTCCCTCTCCTCCTTCCTTTCTTACATTTTCTTTCTCTTAAAGAAATGAATCAGTAAATGGATTTTGAGGGCTGTGACTTATCACAAGTAATTCATGTAGTAAGTAGCGAAGCCAAGATTTAAACCCAGAGGCAGCTAGATGAAGCAACGGGTAGAGTGCTAGAGCTAGAGTCATAGAAGACCTGAGTTCAAATTTGACATCAGACATTTCCTATGATGCTATATAAGCCACTTACAATGTGTCTCAGTATCAACTGTAATTTAGTCATAATAATAGCATGTACCTTCCAGGGTTGTTATAAGATCAAATGAGATAATATTTATAATGCAGTTAGCACAGTTCCTTTAACATAGTAGGCATTTGAAAGTTTGTTTTCCCCTTGCTTTAAACCTGGGTGACATAATTCTGCATCTAATATTCTTTCCACTGAACCAGAATCATCTCTGTGACATAGTAGTTGCCATTTACATGGTGTCTTTAGTTTTGCAAAATAATGTATCCATATATCATGAGATTATCATAATGATCTTTACCAGATAGGTAAGAGAAATATCATGATTACTGCCCTCACCTTTATTAGGTGAGCACTTTGCTCCCATATAATTGAAATGACTTGCCCCCAGTCACAGATAGTAAATGTCAGAAGTAGGATTCAAATACAGGATTCTCCTGGCTTGATGCACCACCCTGCCCCTTCATAACAGAGCCCAACAGTGACTTTGAAACATAAATAGAACTAGAAGAACACCAGGGATTTTCATTCCCAGTCCACGGATATTTTGATTATTGACATCAATACTGTTATAAAGTTATTATTACCCTGATGTAGATCTACCATTCATCTAAAACAGACTTCATCCCATCCACATCTCCTCATCCTCTGTAATTCTTGCCCATGATCTCACATACATCTTTCATATAGGATAGGCTACCATTTATAGAGGGTCTTAAATTAGCCTCCCTCTACATATCTCCCCAGTTTGTTCCCTGTACTATGCCATGGGTACCACTGTAACTAGCAGGATTTCTCTATTATACTTCTTTCTTGCTAATTGAATGACTTGTCTCCTTTTCAGACAAGATATTTTTTGAAAGATCTTTTATATCGCTTTTGTAAAAGCTATCCTTCGACTACACCATGCAAAAATCCCTTTGAAGCAAACTTGTTTTGTTAGCAAGTTCCTTACAGCTTGTATTGTTTCATAATTAATGGCATGGTTCCCTTTATTTGATAGCTTTTTTTTCATCCCTCAAGTGTTTATTTCTTGGCTGTCATTGATATTTTCTCTAATGAGTTGACATTAGTCTGATCTCATTATACTAGATAGCAGGTCTTGCTTTAGCTAGTTTTTGCATCATATGGATAAAGGGAATAATAACCCATGAAAATCTCTTTTTGGAAAAGGCTAGTCATTTTACTGGATGAATACAGAAGATATAGGGTCACATTTTGAGCTATCACACTGTAATATACAAGTCTGAAGTTTCTGATATGGTAGATCACAACACATATTATGTCCTTTTATTTATGTGAAGAGCAGGAGGTTTCAATGATTACAACTTAGTTTTAAGATAGTTGTTTATAAATAAATATACATGTATGCATATTTATAAATAGATGTGTGAAGGCAGATACATATATACATACATGTATGTAAATGTATGCATAACCAAAATTCCAAAGTCCATTGGTATGAGATTTTTTTCTCATTGTTGGAGATCAGAGCCCAAAATCTGCATGAGGGTTGGTGTAGATTTGATAAGAGTAAAAATATTCAGTTTTTTTAGGTTCTGCTAACATAACTTTTAGAGAGAAATTAAATGGTGCAAATCTTACTTCAGGCTGATGAAGGAAAAAAAAGACTCTGGGAAGAAGTTGACATGAAAGGAACTGGTAATCTCCTTCATGTTCCTATTCCAAGCTCATTATCCTAGATACTATAGGAAAGTTCTCCTTTGGGTAACATCTGGGACTCTCTTTTTTTTTTGGGGGGGGGGGTGAAATGAGATTCCTTCATACCCATTTGGAAAGCTACTTTGCTATTTGTTATCTGGTATATATTCTCATACTTATAACTTTCCTTAATTTGTTTTATTATTGACTTGGATAAATTTATTTAATTTATCTGTGTGTTTATTTTTTGTTTATATGTTTTTGCTATTTTGTATGTTAACTGATTTTTCAAATGGCATTTTATGGTATGGGAATTAAGATTTGTATTTAAGCTTGAGGCCCTCCTCCAATAAAAGTAGTGATAAGAAGTTTACTTTGAAACTAAAAATCTAGCAGACTAACAGTATTTAGGGATGCTGATATACACTATTCTCCGCTTGGTTCTGTTAAAGGAGAGAAGAGGGTCCAGTTTCTCTGATCCCAACCTATTTCCCTTCCTAGCAGGAATCAAAGTCTCCACTGAAGAAGGATGGGGGAGGGGATGCTGAATATGTCTATTCTTGCCTCCTTTTTTAGCCATATACACAACACTTTTTTCTACATGCAGAACACCAACATATATCTATACATACATAATCATACATCAGTATATGTAAGTTTAAGAACTAGACACAGGTTTTAAGGGAAGGAGATGGGAAGGTAATAAGTATTTATGTAGCCCCTATTTTGTTTCAGCCACTGTGCTAAGCACTTTACAAATATCATTTTATTTGATCCACAAAACAACTCTATGAGGTAAGGGCTATTACTATTCCCATTTTACATTTGAAGAAATTGAGGTAAACAGAACTTAAGAGATTTACCCAGAGTCCAAAGACTCATCTAGTTTAAGCTTTAATTTTACAAAGGGAAAAGTAAGTTAAATAAGTTGACAAAGCTTGAACAGATAGTGATTATAAGAACTAGATAAGGAGCACTGGTCATCTCAATTAAATATTTCCCACAATAACATATGGTAATGGATATTGTATAGTACCATTGGTATATTAATTTGACATTGAAGAGGCTTTTGTACATCCCTCCTCTTTTGTCCGTAAAAAAGAATTAAATTAGGAATGGTATTTTAAAATTGGATTTCACACATAAAATACAAATACAAACATAACCCTATCAACTTTAGGTTATGTGCATGTTGGTATTTCTCTCCCAGACAAGAAGCTGTAGCTATCTTGGTGCAAGATGATCGATTTGTGTATCTCTGTGGTTTTACTCATTAGTAGAGGAGAAACCATCATTGGTATTACTGTTGATGATGCATTTGGAGGAAAAGGTCATCAAACCATTAAACCTCCCAGGCTGTTGTCCCATTTTGTGTTGTTCTTGAGGGACAGAGGTATTTGGGAAACATTTCTTTTACTTGAGTATCCTGTATCCTTATTCCTTATTTTACTTACAGAATAAGCCTAGAAAATAATGGAAAATGTAGTAATATGTTACATTGAAAAGAGTACAGAATCATAAGTCAGAGCACCTGGGTACAAATTCCACCTTTGACATTAATCACCTTTGTGATCATGACAAAGGTCACTTGAGTGCCCTGAACCAGATTTTCCTCAAGTGTAAAAAGAGGGAATTAGAATATATTGCCTCTGAAGTCACTTTTGGCTCTTGATCTATGATTTTATGACATTAAGGCATTCCAAAAGGGCTATGCCTAAAGTCACCAGAATTTAAAAGGTGCTAAAATTGTACTTACTCAGTGGTAAAATACAGCTGAGTTTAGTACCTAGTTGGCAAAAACAACTAATTAAAATAGCAAGCTGGCATATGGCATGGCTTCTCCCTAGCTTCCACATCACAACTGAATTCTCCTTTTCCTTCAACCAATGGTAGCTTACCTAGAAGAGGACTCCTTATGCCCCAGGCTCTGGATTAAAACAGAGAGTATGAGAAAAAAATGATCTTGTTGAGAGCCTATATCTATCTATGCATCTTTTTCCTAGAGTAATGTGGTTTTTGCAAATTTTACTTGAGCATCTGTCTGCATTGTGCTGACTGTTTTCTTTGTACAACTCCTTGAATAGTTGTCTGGGACACTTTTCCCAGTGGACTCTATTCCAGGGCTCCATGTGATCTCAGCTTGCTCACTGATGCTCCTGGCCCAGATTATAGTGGTATCTGCCAACTGTGGTTGTTGCCCTGTAGCTCTGTGGAAGGTCTCAGTCTTCTGAGCCAAAAACCTGTATCCTACTCTATTTCTATGATGAATGGAATGATAGTCAGGAATTCTCAAGGGCACAGAGAGGAAGAAAAAAATTGCACAATCCTCTTTCAATTGTGTGGATTCATTCTACAATGAACACACATTAGGATATTTCCTTGATCAAAGATGGGGGAGGAGAATGTAATGATTTGTCAATAACAAATTACCATCACCCTGGGTCCCTGAATAAGCAATATTTTGATGGGAGAAATGATGACAACACAAAGTGATGACCTACCAATTGTATTATTATGCTAAAAGATTTTTTTTAATTCACAATTTGGAAGAAAAAAATAGAACAATGTTTAGGGAAGAATCAATGAAAAGGGAAACAGAAAAAAATATTTGATAAGTTTAGAATTTAGACTATCTGGCCAAAAATAGGAAAATGGATGATGAGTTATAATAACAGATCATAATCCTAGCATAACATAGTATGATGTGTGGTGAGAGAGGAGTTTAACTACACAGAATGCAAAGGAACTCTGCCTTCAATAACAAAACAGAATAGCTAATAAAATGAATTGAGCGATCCTTGCATTGCTTCTTGACAAAAAGTACCTGACAGACATCTCATTTGTCTGGTTTGTTGCACCAACCTAGATGACCTGGGAACTTTCATATATGATAACCCTTAGCCAAGATTAGTACCAGCTCCCTTTCTAAACACAGCCCCTCAAAGATCAAACTTAAATCATTTTCTTTACAAATGCAAGAGCTACATATGTTTGTTATGCCTTTGCAGTTTATTTATGTCCACATGATTTTGTCTACATGTCAGGTCTCCCAGGGAGGTCTGAAGAGAAATCTTTAGAACCTCTTGTTTCCATTCATTTCCAAGGAAGATTTTTATTCTTGGCAGGAGGGGATCAAAATTTGGGGTCATGAAGCTGGCTGTTTCTCTCCCCTCAAAAGGCAGAATGCAAGGCTCACATTATAACAATGTCCTCTTCTTAATGTTATGATTCAAGGGAAAATAATTTTTATGTTCAGTCTTTGCTGATAGTTGCTATCCCTTCAATGGGAAAGAGTATCCCAATATATATAGTCCAAGGTTTCATTCACTTGACTTGCCAGTTACACAAAGACCATCACATATAGTGTGATCCATTTATCCAAGCCAATAGCAAAAAGAAATCAGAAAATGAGCTCTTCCACTTGTTGTGCCTGGTTTTCCCCCCATCCACCCCTTTCCTCAAAGAAGTGAGAAGATTGCCGGGTCAGTTCCTCCCTCCCTCACTGGGTCTCTGCCCTTTCCCAGTCAGCTCACCTGCATAGAAGTGGGCAGGCTTCTGCGTGAGGTGTGGGAGTTTCAAGGTGTGTACTGACCAGTCCCTGCTTATGTAATACCTGGCTGTTGGTGTGTGGTTCCCCTTTATAAACTGAGGTTTTACCCGAGATTGGGGCTGTTGCTGTTGCTTCTCTGAGTTCTATTGATGTACCTGTGACATGGGGTGGTGCCGGCTCAGCCCGCCATGTGGCCTGATCAGCCAACATGGTATTTTAATAAACGGTCCATTCTAAAATTATTAGTTGGGTCTTGCTCACGTTAATTGAGGTACAGCACACTGAGAACAAGATATTTTGACTCAGGAGGGGAGAGACAGACACAGAGACAGAGAGAGAGAGAGAGAGAGAGAGAGAGAGAGAGAGAGAGAGAGAGAGAGAGAGAGAGAGAGAGAGACGGAGAGAGTTGTACTTTTTGACTTCTTGCCAAATCTCTTTTTCCCTTTCCGTCAAGTGTCCTTTCCCTAAAGAAAACATGGAACTATCCTCCCATGAAGTCAAAGGTCCAGAGAATCAATATCTCTTCCTTCACAAGCTTAATCCAAATACACCCCTCATGCAGCCATGGGACATTAACTCTCTCCACTGATGAGGAGAACTTCATACAGACTTCAGTCCCAAGTTACACAAATTAATGTAAGTAGAATATAACAAAAATTATTTATGAGCAACTCTCTTCACTGTACACTTTGAGACAACTAAAAATATTACCCTAGTTAAGGTTCTGGGGCAGCTAAGTGACACAGTAACAGGACAGTGATGTCTTGACTTGCAAATAAATTGATTTTAAGTTAGGCAGAGCTTTGCAAAATCATTTGCCTCACTCTCTCTTTCAGAATCTTTGTTGTCCAGTGACCTATGCCCAGAAGACATAGGTCAGTTCAACTGCAATGGCCCCAGATTCAGTGGGAGACCTTAGTATTTTTAAGCTAAGGCCCTTTCCAGTTCTCAGTTTGTTTGAGGCAACACCCATGGAATGATTAAAGGCTAGGTAAGAACTGAGGTAAAAGACTGTCTAGCTAACTTGACAAAAGAATCAATGTGGAGGGGTCAGTAGGAAAAGACTCTGGGTGTGGTTTGTTGTTGTTGTTTTTTGTTGTTTTTTTTTTTGCCTCCAAACCATACCTTTGGCCTTGATTGCCTCTAATTTTTGCAACTCCATTGGTAATTTTTTGACACACTAATAACCTAAGGCCCAAATACTACATACAGAAGTCTGTCAGAGACTAAGCCTGACTTTACAACATTAAAGGTAAATATTTTCAGCAGCCAAATCATGTTGGCATCCTATCATGCAACCCCTGCTCCCCACAGGCTCCCCACACTTCACTGTGTCTATAAGCATGGTAGGAGTACTCCCCTTTCTCCCTAGCTTCCTTCTGCCACCTATCACTAGTAAATCAAAAACAAAACAACAACAACAAAATATCTAGGCTATTATGTTTAGTTCCAGGCACTACATTTTACATAGTCTATTGATAAATTTGAGTCAACAGAGGATGATGAAGTTGGGTACCAGAATTATGAAGGGACTTAAAGCTGGTAGGAAAGGTGTGCTTTAAGGAACAATGATTATTTAGCCTATTGGAGAGAAGACTGACAGATGGTGTGGAAGTTATCTTCAAGTATATGTGAAGGGCTGCTATGTGGAAGAGTCATTGTATTTGTTTGTCTGATTTAGAGAAAAGTGGTTGTAAGTTAAAAAGAAGTATGGTGAAATAGATTGTTAGTTGGACTTAAAAATAAGGAAGACCTGACTTCAAATTCTACTTCTCATTATTACCTATGTGACTTTGAAGAATACAATTGACTTCTCTGTTCCTCAGTTTCGACATTTACAAAATAAATGGGTTGGATTAGACACACTCTAAAATCCATTATATTTTTAAGCTAAGATCCTAATTCTAAATCTCCTGACTCAATTCTTCATATAAAATTTTCTATGCCCTCATCAGTAACTTATACACCCATGAGAAATCTCTACGATCCAGCCTTCTGTCCTGATTGATAATTCCTTACCTCAGGCCACTATTTCATCAGAGACCTAGTCATGCCCACTTAATTTCTAGTTCCATTAACTTTACATACTTCTTCATCTTCTAACTAGCCATCTTATCCTCCCCACAGATACCGTGTTTCCCCGATAATAAGACACTGTCTTATTAATTTTTTTGGACAGAAAAACACCAGAGAGCTTATTTTCAGGGGAGGGCTTATTTTAATGAACATTGACAGCCATTTTAATAAACAGGTAAATGTGAACAAAAAAATGTACCTTTATTCAATAAGCAAATCACTGGGGAAGAACAGGATGACACTCTCACTGCGTTTCACCAGGGGGGGGGGGGGCGGTGCATACAGAGGGTACCGTAATGTAGCGTGTAGCACAGGGGATCACCTTCACTACAGTAGCAATCTCAATAGGGCTTATTTTCGGGGGAGGGCTTATTTTAGAGGAATCTTACACAGTAAGGGGAGGGCTTATTTTCGGGATAGGTCTTATTATCGGGGAAACACGGTACCTTTCTTCCTTTCCAACTTTCCTTTATATGTTGCTTTCCTGCATTAGAATTGTAAACTTATTGAGATTAAGGTTTTATTTTGTATCCTCAACTATTACCATAATTTATGATAAATAATAAGTGCTTAATAAGCATTCTATCTATCTATCTTGTGAAATTTCTAAGTGGCAGAATGTAGCTTAATAAAAGGAAAACCTCTTAATTAAAGCCATACACAATTGGAATGGATTGACTTAGAAAACAAAGCTCCTAACCACTAGAGTTAACTGGAAATCATATTATCATTTGTTGGGATATTTCAGAGAAGATTCTTTGTAAGGTTTAGTTTGAGCAATTTAAACTTTGGGGTCCCTTCTGATTCTGATATTCTGTTCCTTTATAATACAGCTAATCGCTAACACACACACACACACACACATTGGCTGGAATGTATAGACTGATTTTACCACTCCATTTCCCCCTCAGTCATTGATCGGTACATGGTTTCCATAGAGAAGGAAATGATTCCTAAGGAAGGCAAGTATTCCTCTTTTTCAGATCTCTCAAGGCATCAAGCTATAAAAATTGGAAAGGATGACAGCGGTCATCTTGATCAATCATTATTTAAACATGAATCCTTGAAATTGAATCTTATTTTAAACAAGTGGTTATAAAGATTGGCTTCATCTTCATCACTGGAAAAAGGAGAACAAAGACTGCCTTCCTTGCTTTTATTTGTATCCCTATATTTTAGGACAACAGAGAAACTAGGTAGCACAATGTTGATAGAATGCTGGGCCTGGATTCAGGAAGACATCTTCCTGAGTTCAAATCCAGCCTCAGACACTTACTAACTGTGTAACTCCAGGAAAGTCACTTAACCCTGCTTGCCCTAGTTTACTCATCTGTAAAATGAACTCAAGGAGGAAATAGCAAGCTACTCCAGTATCTTTGCCAAGAAAAGTCCAAATGGTGTCCCAAAGAGTTAAACATAACTGCACAATAAAATAACAATAACAACACCTTTTAGTACTATACCTAAATCATAAAAAGTACTTAAGAGATGCTTGCTTCATCTATCTCTACCTGTCCATCTGTTCTTCCTTCCTTCCTTTCTTTTTTCTTTCTTTCTTCTACCTCCACTAATCAACAACAGCAAAATCAAGAGATATAATGATCCTGTACCAAAAGAATAATTGACATAAGTAATTTCAAGCCTATAATTGACTAGTGGGATGGGGAAGAATGAGGACAGAGAGAAGGGATTTTGTCCAGGATGCTTCTGTCACATCTAAAATCACACAGTATAGATGACTGATTACCTGCTCTGCCTGAGCATAGTGCAGGTCCTGGATGGTAATGTTTGCAAAACTACCTAATCAAGACGGTGCTGCTCCTGATCTTTGTCAGGAAAAAAAAAACACCTTTGTTTATGCGCCTGGCTTTGTCAGCACAAACCAAGTTCATTGATATAGGAATTTTTTTCTTCTGTAATTAAAAGGGAAATAAAGAGCAACTGTAATATCCTCATGTGAAAATTACTATAAGTTTTCTGAACCATTTCCATCTTGGCTCTTATGAGCAATTTGAGCAGAACAGGATTATTTCTGCTGAATTCTGGGTATGCCAACACAAGATATTTAAGCTCCTGGTCTCTGCAGTGCATTCCGAGATGACTTGGTGGAGTTATTGCAGCAGCAGCACCTGATAATCAAAGGAAGGTCATGGCACATCATCTTGAATATTATTTCTGACAGCTCCTCATCACTCACAATTGACTAATTCCCACAATAGCACATCTGCTGCCCAAGTTTAGATTGGATTTATGCTACTTCCTTCCTGGGGAGTACATGGTGTGGGCTTAAGTAGAGACAGAATGAAATGCAGACCTACAGACAGAGAGACAAACAAACATGAAGACATAGGGAAGAAGGGAGGTATAGAGATAGAAGAAAAATCACATAGATGAATGAAGACACATACATAAATATAAAGGAAATGTCAGAATGGTATTAATAGAAAAGATATTTGTTATAATAATAGGGAGCACCATGCTAAGACAATAATGATGATGAATAGCCAAATTTATGTAGTGTTTACTATGTGCCAGCACTGTGCTAAGCAATTTAAAGAGACCTCATTTCTCCCTCACAACAAACTTGGGACATAGGTGCTATTATTATTTACATTTTACAGATGTGGTCACTAAGACAAGCAGGGATTAAGTACCTTATCTAGGGTGGCACAGCTAGTAAATTTCTGAGGCTGAATTTGAACACTGGTCTTTTTCACTCCAGGCTCAGGGTTCTATCAACTGTGCCACCTAGCTGCAAACAGTTAACATTTATATAGCACTTACTATGTGCCAGAAGCTGCGCTCAGTGTTTTACAATTATTATCATATTTGATTCTCATTTGAACCCTTGGAGGTTGGTGATATTATTATTTTCATTTTACAAATGAGCAAAGTGAGAATGAGAAAGGTCAAATGACTTGTCCAGGGATACACAACTGTTAACTGTTTTGATTTGACCTCAGATTTGGCCTTCGTGAATCCATGTCCAGTAAGATTTCAGATAGAGATTGCTTCAAAGTCTGCCAGAGATAGGGGTAGAACAGAAAAAAAAAAGCCTGATTTGGAATTGGAGGACCTTGATTCAAATCTTAGTCCTGCCTTTTAGATCTATGAAACTCTGAGAAAATCACTTAACCTCTGTTTTTAATAACTCATTTTTTTCTCTTCTACATACAATGGGGCTAATATGCAGAGTACCTCAGATAATATCATCTGCATGGAATGGTTGAGGATACTGCTTCAGGATGAGGTTGGTGACATGAAATTGCCTTGGAGATGCTTGAATATATGGAGATATCCAATATGTCTTCTTGGTGTTTCTACTACATGCTTAGGACGAATCTTTTTTTTAAAATATGCTTTATAACCAGAACTGGAGGCTGAGTCAACCTCATTTAAGTCATTTTGCTTTGTTTTTCTCATTTGCTCTCTTGGATGATCTTGGTAACATCTATAGGCACAATAACTGATGAAAGACAAAGCTGTAAGTACATAGGTATTGGGGACTTCTGCCCTCTTTTTAATATGGCAAAATAAAAAGGCCTTATTCAATTTGCCTCTGAATTTGTTTTACATTATAGTGAAATTGTTGGAAGACCCAATCTTGTGAACTTTGAAATATCAGGAGGATGTTCCTGCATCCCAGCATCTAAGAGTATAAGTTTCTCTTCAGTTATGCATCAAGGCCCATAGGAAATAGGCATAAACTTTGGAGTGACTGTTGGGACTCAGGCCATTGGTCACTGGTATACATCAACTCATCTGGTAGTCATGCAGCATTTTAACAGGAATTTGTTTTTATTTTCCTTTTTTTAAAAAAATATAATTCATTTATTTTTACTTTTCAACATTCATTTCCCCAAGTCTTTGAGTCACAAATTTTCTCCCCATCTCTTCCCTCCCCCACTCCAAGAAGGCAAGCATACTGAATATCCCTTCCCCCCATCTGCCTTCTCTTATATTCCCCCTATTCCCTCCCTTACTTTCTTGTATGACAAGATGAATTTCTATACCCCATTGCCTCTATATCTTATTTCCTGATTGCATGTAAAAACAATTTTTTAACGTTGGTTTTTAAAACTTTGAGTTCCAGATTCTCTCCCTTCTCCCCTCTTCACCCACCCCCACTGGGAAGACAAGAAATTCAATATAGGTTATGCATTTATAGTTATGCAAAACATTTTCATAGGAGTTATATTGTGAAAGACTAACTGTATTTCCCTCCATCCTAACCCATCCATCATTTATTCTATTTTCTCCTTTGACACTCTTCCTTTTAAAATGTGTTTGCTTCTAACTACCCTCTCCCCCAATCTGCCCTCCATTCTATCAACCCCCCCTTTTTTTTACCCTTCTTCCTACTTTCCTGTAGGATAAAATACCCAATTAAGTGTTCATGTTATTCCCTCCTTAAGCCAAATCCAATGAGAGTAAGGTTGACTCATTCCCTTTTACCTTCTGGCTCTTCCCCTCGATTATAACAACTTTCTCCTTCCTATTTTGAGTGAGATAATCCACCCCATTCTACCTCTCCCCCTCTCCTCCCAAAGTATTCCTCTTTCTTCTCTTAAATTTATTTTTTAGATATCATCCTTTCACATTCAACTCACCCTGTACCTTCTCTCTATGTATACATGTACACACATACACACAGATATATACATATACATCCACATATAAATACATATATATATGTATGTATGCATATATATATATTCCCTTCAACTATACTGAGAAATATTGAGAAAACTTTCATAAGTTATAAATATCAACTTTCCATGTAGTAATGTAAATAGTTCAACTTTAATAAGTTCATTATCATTTCTCTATCCTGTTTAATTTTTCATGTTTCTCTTGCTTCTTGTACTTGAAAGTCAAATTTTCTGTTCAGCTCTGGTCTTTTCATTAAGAATGCTAAAAAGTCCTCTATTTCATTGAATATCCATATTTTCCCCTGAAATGTTAGACTCAGTTTTGCAGGGTAGGTGATTCTTGGTTTTAATCCTAGCTCCTTTGGCCTCTGGTATATCGTATTACAAACCCTTTGACCACTTAATGTAAAACTAAATGACTTCAATATCCATTTGAAGTTCCAAATCTAGGATTCTTTGATCCTGGCTCTAAACATTGTAGACAGAAAGTTCAATTTACAATATCCACAACAAGTGGTCATCGAGGTTTCACTTGAAGACTTCCAGTAAGTAACAAACCACTAACCTTTGAAGCAGACCATTGTACTTTTTGTAACTTAAATTTTTAGAAAATGTTTTATTATATGAAGCTGAAATTGAACTTTGTAACTTTGATCCATTGCTCCTGGTTTTTCCAACTTAGACAAAGTGAAACTAATTCAATCCCTTCTTCTACATGACAATCTGTGCTGTGTACATTAGAAGTGAAACATGAAGTTCCTCCTAACTCTCCTAATTCATTCAACTGATTAATATATGGCAAGAAGTAGCAAAGTATAATTGAAGGACTATGGCATTTGAAATTAAATTACTTGGGTTTTGAATCTCAACTTTGACCTTGTTAGCTCTGCAATCTTTCACAAATCAATCAAACTCTCTGGGGCTCATTTTCCTCATTTGTAATACCAATGGTTTTAGAGCAGATGGTATCTGATGTCCCATCCAATTCTAAACCTATGATCTTAAGATCCCTGAGGCTTCATTACTATCTTTCTCTTAAAACTCTCAGCCTTGGGGGCAGCTAGGTGGTGCGGTGAGTAAAGTGCCAGCCCAGAGTTGGGTGGGCAGAGTTCGATTCTGGCCTCAGACACTTAACACCCACACAAAGTTACAAGCTGTGTAACCTTGGGCAAGTTACTTTACCCTAATTGCACTCCAAAAGGCAAAAAACAAAACAAAACCCTCTCAGCCTTTAAATGGACTTCCAAATGTGACATTTAGGAAAAATGTAATACTCCCTATGTGGCAAACAACAAGATTATCACCACCCTCATTCTAGATGCTTTTGACTCAATTCAAGTTATTATATGAGTATTTTGTTTTAATTGATTAGATAGTTAGTTTGGAAATATTTTAGTTCAATACATCATATTGGCTTGCAATTCACTAAAATCATAGGATCATAATTTAGCTTAAATTCTCAGAACCTGATAAAGAATGAAGCTATTACATATCAGAAATCTTTGTAAAACTGGCAGACTGATGAAAAAATTTCTCTGGAAGAAGACAGAGAGATAAAATGTTCTATTTTATTTTTTTAACTAAAATGGTTTGTTCATTTATTTCAGTTTACAACATTCAGTTCCTCAGTCCCCTGAGTTTCAAATTTTCTTCCTCTTCCTCTTCCCTCCCCTCCTCCCATCATGATGGCATGCTCTCAAATATAGGATCAACAAATATCTTTACATTAATTATTAGTAAGGTTGTAAGGAAGGATTATAACTGATGGAATGATCAGTGGGAAAGAGGGAACAAAACTAAACATGAAAAAGAAAAACAGCAAGTAGTTTGTTTCAATCTACATTCAGACTCCACATCTCTTTCTCTGCATGTGTATATATCTCTTTCGATTATGAGTCTTTTGGAGTCATCTTATAACCTTACATTGCTGAGAGGAGCCCAGTGTATTGAAGTTAGTAGTCACACATACATTGTGTCTGTGATTGTGTACAGATTTCTTCTGGTTCTGCTCTTCTCACTCAGAATCAGTTTATACAAGTCTCTCCAAGTTATTATGAAGTCCATCTGCTCCTCATTTCCACAGCAATATTCAATTACCTTCATATACCACAACTTGTTCAGTCATTCCCCAATTGATGGGCATCCAGTTGCTTTCCAATTCTTTGCCACCACAAAGAGAGCCACCATAAATTCTTTTGTAAATATAAGTCCTCCTCCCACTTCTCTGTTCTTGTTGGGATATAACCGTAGAAGTGGTATTGCTGGGTCAAAGGATATGCACTTACTTATAGCCCTTTTAGCATAGTTCCAGATTGCTCTCCAGAATGGCAGGATCAGTTCATAACTCCACCAACAATGCATTAGTGTTCCATTTTTTCCACATCCTCTCCAGCATTTGTCATTTTCCTTTTTTGTCATCTTATCCAACCTGGACAGTGCGATGTGGTACCTCAGAGTTGTTTCGATTTGCACTTCTCTAATCACTAGTGATTTAGAACATTTTTTTTCGTATGCTTATAAATATAAATATATATATATATAAATAATTACATCTTCTGAGAACTGCCTTTTCATATCCTTTGAACATTTATCAACTGGGGAGTGGTTTGTTTTCTTTTTTTTTAATTTGCAATATATTTTTATTTTATTTATTTTTTTATCAAATTCATTATTAACTTCTAGTTTACATAATTCATTTCTGCAAGATTTTGAGTTACACATTTTCTCCCTGTTTTTCCCCTACCCACCAGCCCAAAATAATGATCCCACTCAATATCCCCTCTTCCAATATGCTCTCTACCATGTCTTCTCCCATAACCCCTCCAACTTTCAGGTAGGACACAGTGGATCTCTATGCCTCAGTACCTGTATATCTTATTCCCAGTTACATGTAAAATAATATTAATAATAGTATATATATATATATATATATATATATATATATATATATATATATAAAACATTTGATTTTAAAACTTTGAATTCCATATTCATTCCCTTCCTCCCATGTCACCCACCCTTACTGCAAAGATAAGCAATTCAGTATTGGTTGTACATGTGTAGCTATGCAAAAGATTTCCATAGTGGAGATATTGTAAAAGACTGACTATATTTTTCTCCCTCCTATCCTACCTCCAACTTGTTCTATTCTCTACTTTGGTCCTGTCCCTTTTCAAAAGTGGGTGCTTCCAAATTCCCTCCCTTCCATCATCCCCCTTCTCACCCTTTGCCCCCACCCTACTCTCCTGTAAGTGAGATAACCTATTTAGTGTGTGTGTGAAACACTCCCTAAGCCAAATTCATTGAAAATAAGGTTGATATTGAGAATCAGAAGAACTTCCTGTTCTTCCTCTCCATTGTGACGATTTTCCCATGCCTATTCTGTATGAGATAGTTGACCCCATTTTCCTCTCTCCATCTGCTCTCATTATATTCCCCTCTCCCCTCTAAATTTCACCATTTAAGTATCATCCCTTGCTATTCAAATGGTCCTGTGCAATCTGTTTGTGTATATCTGTACACATATATACACATACTCATATATGTATTCATATGCCCATATGCCCTCCTATACAGACATATATATGTATATGTATATATATATATATATACACATACATACACATACACACACATTTCTATTCCCTTCAATTATTCTCATATTGAGAAAAGTTTCATAAATTACAATTATCATTTTTCCATGTATGAATGTAAATAGTTCAAATTTAATAAGTTACTTATGATTTCTTTTCGCTGTTTACCTTCTAATCCTTCTCTTGCTTCTTGTATTTGAATGTCAAATTTTCTATTCAACTCTGGTTTTTCCATCAAGAATGTTTGAAAGTCCTCTATTCCACTGAATGACTATAATTTCCCCTGAAACCTGATATTCAGTTTTGCTGGGTAGGTGATTCTTGGTTTTAATTCCAGCTCCTTTGACCTCCTTAATATCATATTCCAAGCCCTTCAATCCCTTATTGTAGAAGCTGCCAGATACTGTGCTATCCTGATTGTGGTTCCACAGTATTAATTTTTTTTTCTTCCTGGCTGCTTGTAATATTTTCTCCTTGACCTGGTAATTCCAGAACCAGGCTATAACATTCCTAGGAGTTTTCTTTTTTGGGATATTTTTCAGGAGGTGATCAGTGGATTCTTTCAACCTTCATTTTGCCCTCTTGTTCTAAAACATCAGGACAAGTTTCCTTGAGAATTTCTTGGAGGATGATTTCTAGGTTCTTTTTTTGATCGTGGCTTTCAGTTAGTCATGTAATTTTTAAATTATCTCTCCTGGATCTATTTTCCAGGTTAGTGGTTTTCGCAATGAGATATTTCACATTGCTTTCTATTTTTTCATTTGTTTGTATCTATTTAATAGTATTTAGATTTCTCATAAAGTCACTAGCTTCCAATTTTTCCAATCTGATTCTGAAGGAATGATTCTCTTCAGTGAGCTTTTGAGATTCTTTTTCAATCTGGAAAATTTGACTTTTTAAGACATTCTTCTCCACATTGCCTTTTTGAGCCTCTTTTGCCATTTGAGTTAGTCTATTTTTTCATATTATTTTCTTCAGTCAGGTTGTTGAATCTCATTTTATAATTTTCTTGCACGATTCTCATTTCTCTTCCCAATTTTTCCTCAACTTTTCTTATTTGTTTTTTTTTTAATCCTTCTTAAGTCCTCTATGGCCTGTAACCAGCTTGTATTTTTTGGAAGCTTTTGGTGTAGGAGTTCTGACTTCATTGTCTTCCTCCTGTTCCATGCTTTGATCCTTTTTGTCGCCCAAAAATGAGTCCAAAGTCAGATTACTGTGGTTGCCTTGCTTCCTTCATTTACTCATGTTGCCACTCAATTACTTGACTTTTGAGCTTTTTGCCACAGTAGAACTCTGCTAGCAGGAAGGAGAGTTTTATCCCCCTTTTTTTTCCTGGGGGTTTCTCAGCTGTGGGAGCTATTAGATGGATGCTCTCTATGAAGCCTCCACATGCTCTGGCAAACTGGTCAAATCCCCGAGGAACTGCACCCTAGACAGCAATCCAGTTACAAACAGGTTAAAGCAAGTGCAATTACCCCTCAGACTGGTCTGTTGGTCCCACTACAATCTGCAGGCCAGGGGCTCTGAAGCAGCCATGTGGCGGCAGCTGCACGGCTGCTGTGCCTCAGCCTCTTCTCGCCATGGGGGCCAAGGCCTGACCACATTACAAAATTCCCAGGTCCCAAAGTCCACACTGCACTTATCTCTCACTTTTTCCTTAGCTTCTATTGGTTGATAATTCTGGAAACTTCTATAGCTGCTGGTGATCTGAAGTCCCTCCAATCGGTGGCTGGTTGTCGCCACCGTGAGGATAAAACCTCAGGCTCCTGTGGGGCTGGGCTTGGCTTCCAACAGGCTGTGCTGGCTGCTTCCTGCTGGTCAGCTGAGTTGTATTCAGTAGAAGGTTAGCTTCTCTGTGTAATTTTGTGGGTGCTGTAGCTCCAAAGTTTGTCTAGAGTCATTCTTTACATGAATTGGAGGAGGTGGAAGCTGGAGCTGTGTGGAAGTCATGTTTCTACTCTGCCGCATCTTCTCTTATCATATATTTCTTTGTTGAAATCTTTTACTTCTACTTTTTTCCCCATTTCACCATTGGTTATATATTACAGCCTACATTTACTAACCTTTCACTTTTACAATTTCCTTCTGTGTGATATTTATTTTATATTCTTTGACAAGCAATGAATACCATGTTTTAGATCCAGAGAGCAGCAGTGTTGAGTGTTTCTTTTTTGTTTGTTTAATTTCCTTTGTCTTTGTGGGAAGTATAAAGTCATGAAAGCAGTTTTGTGATTTTTTAAGGCAATCCAGTCCATTTTTCTCTACCTGCTCAAATATAAACCCAACTCACAGTCTTTTTTTTTTTAATTTGCTCTAAAATACATATTGATAGAGAAATACTTAAGATATTCCATTGAAATAAATGTTAAGGGATATTTAAGGAATACCCAAGAAACAGAAATTCCTTCTTGCCTTTTTCTAGTATGGATATCAGTTAAATTTTAATTAATTGAGTTTTTTAAACAATGTTTGGAGACGTTACGTAATCAGTCAATCAGTACAATTTCATCTATGAACAAATGGATGTCATCCACACGGCATCCTTCTTCCATTTGAATAAGATTTTGTAACAGTGATAGCTATCTTTAGCAAACATACATTTTCCTGTTATAATGTTCTTCTGATGTTTATGGTCAGAGAATAATTGGACAGACTTATTTTTATTTTATCTTTCTTATTTATTTTTAATTTTCAACACTTATTTTTTATAAGATTTTGAGTTCCAAAATCCAACCCCCCCCTTCCTGCTCCTGTCATCAAGAGAGCATGCAATCTGATATAGACTATGGAAGTACAAACATATTAACATATTTCCACATTTGTCATGTTGTAAAAGAATAATCAGAACAAAATGGAAAAACCATGAGAAAGGACAACAACAACAACAAAAAAACAAACAAACAAAATAATATTATGCTTCAATCCATATTCAGAATCTATAGTTCTATCTATTCATGTAAATCTTTTTAGGTTTTTTCTGAAATCCACCTGCTGACATTTCTTATAGAACAATAGCATTCCATTACACTAATATGCCACAACTTGTTCACTTATTCCCCAAATAACAGGCATCCCCTCAGCTTCTGATTCTTGACCACCACAAAAAGAGCTGCTATTATCATTTTTGTACATGTAGGTCCTTTTCTTATTTTTATCATCTCTTTAGGATTCACATTTCATAGTGGTATTTCTGAAGCAAAGGATATGCACAGTTTGATAGCCTTCTGGGAATGGTTCCAAATTACTCTCCAGAATGGTTCAATCCATTCATAACTCCACCAACAGTGTATTAGTGTCCCAATTTCTCAACATTTTCTCTAAAATTTATCATCTTATTTCTCTGTCATATTTGTCAATCTGATAGGTGAGAGGTGGTACCTCAGAGTTATTTTAATTTGTATTTCTGTAATCAATAGTGATTTTTGAACATATTAAAATATGACTATATATAACTTTTATTTCTTCATCTGAAAACTATGTGTTGATATCTTTTGACCATTTATCAATTGGAGAATGACTTGTATTCTTATGAATATGAGTCAGTCCTTTATATATTTGAGAAATGAGGACTTTATCCAAAATACTGGCTATAAAAATTGTTTCCCAGCTTTTGGTTTCCCTTTTAATGTTGATTGCATTGGTTTTGTTTGCACCAAACTTTTTAATTTAATGTAATCAACATTATCCATTTTGCATTTTATAATGTTCACTATCTCTTGTTTAGTCATACATTCTTCCCTTCATAAATTTGACAGGTAGAATATTAATTGCCCTCCTAATGTACTTATAGTTTCACCCTTAATATCTGAATTGTGTACCCACTTTGACCTTGTCTTGGTATACAGTCTATGCTTAGTTTCTGCCATACTATCTAACCATTTTACCAGCACTTTCTTGTCAAATAGTGAGTTCTTATTCCAGAAGTTGGAATCTTTGAGTTTATCAAATAGTAGATTACTACAATCATTGAGTACTGCCTTATGTACCTATCCTATTGCACTGATCTACCACTTTATTTCTTAGCCAGGACCAATTAGTTTTGATGATTGCCGATTTTTAGTATGTCTTTTAAAACATCCTGAATGATATAGATACATGAGTGAAAACACCTTTTTGAAAAAAGAATTCCACCCAAACAAGTACATTTTGTATTAAAAAAATAAACACAATGTGACCTTATAATCTCCATATCATTCATTCAGTAGGCAAATGGCAAAGATGTGCTATGTTTTATAATATAACTTTTTAAAACCTCCTTGATCCTTACAAATATCCTCTTCAAAGATGTCCTCAACTCATGAATAATCAACTATCATAAACAATTTAAATAAGAGGTTATGCATATAGGTTTATGACTATTGATGTACTCCTAGTCATAGGTTTATTAATAAAGTTTAGAAATTTTTCCAAACTTTGTTCATCATTTTCTTCAGATATATTATATATTGATCTCTTAGTATGTTCACAGTTTTGTTCCTCTTAGACAAATCTCTTCTATATACACATCTTCCAATACAATTACTTTTTTTCCCCATTTTTGTTAGGTTTAGGGTTTCTATCTCTCTCATAAGCACATCTCGGATTATGGTCTGAGGATCCATGATTGGTATTTTCATTGCACTTGGTAAAGTAAAGCTTGTTACTGTTTTAACAGATCTTCACATTTTCTACTATTTGTTACCTAATTATTATTATTGATATTACATATTCCTTCCTGGGATTCAATTATAGTCATATATTTGGGTTTGTGTGTGTGTGTGTGTGTGTGTGCCCTTTTTTGGAGGGCAATTGGGGTTAAGTGACTTGCCCAAAGTCACATGGCGCCTAGTAATTGTGTTAAGGGTCGGAGGATGGATTTGACCTCAGGTCCTCCTGACTCCATGGCTGGTGCTCTATTCACTTATAGTCATATATATGAATTAAAGCTCAAGTTCCTCCTAAGTTTGGAAAGTTTCCTTTTCAGAAAAATAGTAATGGTCTTCAGGAAATATATCATCCAGGTTATAAGGATCCTGCCTGTCCCCAGAAAGAAAAAAAATGCTTAGCTGTTTAAAAAATGAGCTCCATTTCTTTTCTTAATGATAGGAAAACCACATGAAAAAAAGCCACTATCTGGACAAAGTAAAAAAAAAAAAATTCTGAAGACAGTGAGCTTGATTGATGAAAACCTGATCCAGGAATCTGCCACCTTTGAATTTCTTCTTAGTCTCTATAAAAATTAGATTAAAAGTTGAAAATGTATGTCTTCTTTGTCCATAGTTTTGATGTTCTGAAAAAAAAAAGAAAAGAAAATCCCAACCATTAATGTAACATAATCATTCCAAAATTTTTTCTTGAATGACTGTTTAAACCATGGCAAATAGGGCTGTTAAGAGAATCAATTTTTTTTTTTTTGCCGCATGTTGCATATTTAGACCAATATTTCACAAAATTCTATTGTATTCAGCATATCAAGGACTTTAAGATTATTAAAGTAGAGGAAATTGGAATAACTTTCCCAAAATCACATCATTAATAGATGATGCTCCATGCACTATATGCTCCAGCAAAATTGTGCTACTCTTTGTTCCTCAGATGAGCATCCATTCCTTGACCCATGCTGTTTTGTTTTCTTTTCCTGAAATTCCTTCCATTCTACTTGGCCTATCAAATCTTTGCCCTGCCTTGAGATTCCAACTCAAATATCATCCACTCTAGGGAGTCTTCCTTGATCCTCTTGATCGATAATTATTATCTCTCTCAGACTTCATGGAGAAGTTATGTTTTATACTTCAAAACTGTAATTACCATGTGATATATATTAGATTATAGGTGTGTCTATATGCCTACATATATGTACTCATGCATGTTTATATGTGTATAAACATATATGTGTATGTGTGTGTGTATGTCTACATATGTGTGTGCTTTATCTACCACTCCCCCCTCATATTAGATTGTAAACTTCAAGAAGAGAAGAATGATCATAAGTCCTAAATATAATTTTTCTTCTAGTGCTTACAATAGATTTCTGTATACATAAGGTACATACTGAATTTTGAATGATTGATTGATGAATGAATAAATAACCACAATAGTGATCTCTTTACTCCTGGACCAGGATGTTTTCCAGCCTACTACAGTAAAAATTTGAAAAGTCAAAAATTAACAAAAAGCTCTTGAGCCAGAGTCAAGATTTATCAGGAGAGGCAGCAACCCTGTTGGAATTTCTTAACATTCCCTTCTGAGAAACTTTAAAATAATGTTTCAGATAAAATCTTGGAGCAACAGAGCCAACAAAAGGTTTTAGAGAAACATTTTTGCAACCCAAGGAAACTTAGAAAGTTGGAAGTAAATGTCAGTGACACTAGGGGAGGGACTAGTCTGAAATGTAGCAGTGGTAGCACTGGTCCTTGGAGGTGGTTGCAAAATTGTCAGCAGACACAGTTTCAGGAGATCTTAGCTGGGAAACAGTAAGGTGGTTGCCTAACTTGTATAGCAAAGAATATAGGAGAGCTTTTGCTGGCACTGGATGCAACTGACACTGATTAGAAACTATATTGCTCATGAACAGTTTGTTGCAGTTGCATGGAGGCATTTCTAGGGTAGAGAAATATATTTATGATTGGTTAAAAAGGAGAAGGGGTGTAGGTCACAGTTCCAAGGCAGAAAGAAACACTTGTCAGTATAACTGCAGGGGAACAGGAGACCTTCCTGGGTAAAGACAGGAGCATGGGCCAACACAGCAGTGACCACACTTCCTTGGACCATACCAACTTGGAAGCAACAAAAACCTGCAGACCCACAAAACTATATCTGAAAACAGCAGGACAAAAAGCCTGAAGCCTGGAACAATGCCTTCCTACCCCAAATTTAGCATAAAGTTCAAAGTCAAGAAATAGACCGAGAAAATAAGAAAACAATAACAAAAACAACAGCAAAGAAGTTGACTATAAAGAGGAAAAAGAAAAATGTTGAAGAAGATGAAGGAAAATTGGACACCAATGGACTGCTGGTAGTTGTGAACTGATCTAACCATTCTGGAGAGCAATTTCAAACTATATCCAAAGGACAACCAAATTGTGCATACCCTTTGATCAAACAATAATAATGCTAGATCTGTATCCTACAGAGATCATAAAAAGGGAAAATGGATCTACTTGTGCAAACATATTTATAGCAGGAAAAAAAATAATACTATGGTGGCAAAGTACCAGAAATTGATGGAGTACCAATAAATTGGGGAATGACTGAACAAAGTGTGATGTATGAATGTAATGAAATAATATTGTACAATAAGGAATGATGAATAGGCAAATTTCCAAAAAACCTGGAAAGAATTGAACAAATTGATGCAAAGTGAAATGAGCAGAACCAGCAAAACATTGTACACAGTATCAGCAGTTTTATGTGATGACCAACTATGAATAACTCAGCTCTTCTCAGCCAAACAATGATCCAGGATAAGTACAAAGGACTCACAAAGTAAAAGTGATCTATATCCAGAAAAAAGAATAGATCGATTCTGAATGCAATTTGAAATATTTATTTTTTTACTTGTTTTATTATTTTTCAGGGTTTTTTTTTCTTTAGACCTGCTTCTTTGTTCACTATTGTGACTAATAGAGAAATATGTTTTGTATGATGCCATATGTATAACCTATATCATATTGCCTACGATTTTCAGAAATGGCAGAGGGAAGGAAGGAGAAAAAATTGTAACTAAAAATCCTGTAAAAATGAATGCTAAAAATTGTTTTGACCTGTATTTGGGGGGAAATGCTGTTTAAAAATAAATTTGGAAGAAGTAAAAAAGAAAAGTTACTATGCTGAAGAGGAAGACCAAGACACAAATTCAGAAGAAAATAATGTGAACTAGTACAAACAAAACCTCAAAGAAAGCTACTATCTGGACACTTGTACAACAAAAATTCCTGAAATATTTAAAGAAAGTGATGAAGAAAAATTAAGAAAAGGTACATAGTAGAATAAAAATTAAGAAAAGAAATGAGTGTTGCAAGAAAATTATCAAAAGAGAATTAATGACCTGGCACAACATCATAAAATACTGAAGAAAATAACACTTAAAAAAACAGAATTGAGCTAATAGTAAAAGAAGCACAAAAAATCACAGAACAAAAGAATGGATTAGAAACTAGCATCAAGCAATATTTTGTTTAAATTTGAAATGGAAAGAAACACAGACATTTGAAATAAAGGACTAAAGGAGAATCTATCATGCTTCATCTGAAATTTAAAAAAAAGCAGGGGTTGCAATCATGATCCCAGACAAAGCAAAACAAGTTTGACCTAATTAAAAGATGTAATCAAGGAATCAATATTTTGCTAAAAGGTATCATGAAAAATGAAGAAATAACAAAATATTTTATAGAAATTTTCTCCTACAATGATCTTATCTCCCAAGCACTTAGGGAAATTTATAAATAAATACAGGAAATGTTTAAATATCAAAACACTAAATTTTTAAGCATTTAAGACCTTCTCCAATTGAAAAATAGTCAAAGGATATGAACATACAGTTTTTAGAAGAGATATAAATGCTATCTATAGTCACATTCAATAAAAGTTCCAAATTGGTAATGATTAGAAAATGATTAGAAAAATACATATTAAACAACTTTGAGGAATCACATCATACTTATCAGATATGGTAAATGCTAGAGAGCATCAGGGAATATAGGTACACTAATGAATTATTTATGGAGTTATGTCCTAATCCAAGCAATCTGGAAAGCAATTTAAAACTATGTCCAAAGGACTACAAACCTGGGTATGCCCTTTTACCCAGCAGCCCTACTAGTTCTATACTCCAAAGAGATGAAAATAAAAAGGAAATGGAATTACATGTACAAAAATATTTATAGGAATTCTTTTTTGATGGTAAAGAATTAGAAATTTATGAGATGCTCTTCATTTGGGGAAATAACTGAAAAAGATGTCACAAAGGAGTGTGATGTAGTACTGTTGTTCTGTAAGAAATGATGCAGGAAAGGGTTTCAAAAAGTATCTGAAAAAAATTTTTTTGAACTGATGCAACTGAGTAGAACAAGACAACTGTATGTAGTAATACCATAAAAATTATGAACTGTGAAAAATTTAGCTGCTCTGATCAATACAATAATCAAAGACATTTCCAAAGGATCCATGATGAAAAATTCTATCTTCCTACAGAAAGAGACATAAGGAACTCTGAATGAAAAATGCTGTATAATTTTTAATTTTCTTCCATTTTTTTTCTTTTTTTGTGATATGGCTATTATGAAAATATCTTTTACATGGTATCACATGTATAATTAATATTAGGTTGCTCGCATTCTCACCATGTGTGTTATATGCTTATTCTCCCTATGTGGGTGATAGGCATGAATATACAGCTCAATTTAAAAAAAAAGAGTGTTAAAAAAAAATTCTTACCAAATCTCATTAATTTTTGGTGAATATATTTAGACCCAAAGGAGAGTGCATTGTCCAAACTTCAAAATGAAAGGAACCAATAAAATGTCAATAATTGACAAAAGTAGAATCTTGGATGAATCTTGAAAAAAAATTAAGTATCATAAATTAGATAATTTGTTTCCTCTGTCCAATTTGACTTAGGCACTCTCTCTCCCACCTACTTTTAAGGTACCTAGCCCCAAGATCATCTGACATTCAAGAAATTTCCTGATTTTCCAATGGTACAATATCCCACCCTGTATCATCCTTCCTAAAAGCAGGTCACTCTTGAGATCTCTACAGTTTTTTCTCTCTCCACTTTCCTACTCCTTCAAGTCCTTTTCTAGCTAATCAGATAAATTGAATTTTGTGAAATGTACATGTTTTGCAATAGTGTAATGTGTTACATCTCTAGAGAATATATTTGAAGCCTATCAGAGCTCTCATTGATTTAAAACAAAGTACCTATTTAGATAGAAATTTACAGCACTGATCTAGGAAGCTGGGAAGCAGTACAGGGACAGGTTTTTTGGTGAAAGAAATCTTTTTAGCACTGGAAGATGGCAGAGAAAAGCAAGGAAGTTGTCTGAGTTCTCCCTATTTTCCTTCATAAACAATGTTTAATCAAGCCTTGTCTAAACAGATTCTAGAGTGAAAGAACCTGCAAAAAGATAGAGTGAAATAATTTTCTAACATAATACAAGTTAGAAGGACTTCAGGAAAGGTTTGTCTCACTTAGGTAAAAGGAGAGCTAAATCCAGCACAGATAGTATATGGGCAAGCCAGTTGGAGGCTCTTAGCCAGAGCAGAGATTAGCCAATGAGGTCCCTTGTTCCTGGCTCAACAAGTCAGTGGCACAGTAGACCAGCTGCCAGGCCCCAACTCCCAGTGCAGAAGGTAAATTGCCAGACTTGGAAACCAGGCAACAATAAGTGTTACTAGGCTGGGCCACCAGAGCACAGTAAATTATCCACTGGCATCTGAAGCCCCATGAAAAAAGTCAGTAAGCAGACCATAGACCCTGACACAAGATTCTTGAGACTGTGCCCACTGTACTCCATGAGCAAAAATGAGCAAGGGACAAAAAAGAACATTGACAACAGAAAGCTATCATGGAAAGAAGAAATATCAAAACACAAATTCTGAAGAAAACCACATTGTCAAAATGCCAAGATGTGAAACCTCAAAAGAGAAATATGAATTGATCTAAAGCCCAAAAACCTTCTTGGAAGGCCTCAGAAAGGATTTTAAAAGTCAGATAAGAGAGACAGAAGAAAATGTAGAAGAAGCAAGGAGAGGCATGCAAGAGAAAATCAACAGTTTGGAAAAGGAAGGACAAAAATTGACTGAAGAAAATAATACCTTGGGTGCAGAGCCAAGATGCAGAGTAGAAGTACAAACTTGGCATGAGCTCCTGCTCCAATTACTTCCAATACATGTAAAAAAAATGCTCTAAAAAATGTAGACCTACAGAACCCACAAAGAGACAGAAACACATCTCCCACTGAAGGCAGCCAGGTAGGCTAACAGGAAAGGTCTATCGCAGGGTGCTGGGAGCCAAATACAGTCCCCTGTGAGCCATGGTTCCAGCCCCAGGGTGGCCCTCACCAGCAGTGGCCAGAGTAGACTTCAGGAGAGTGAATCACTAACAGCTGTGGTGGTTTTCAGACTTCTCAACCCATAAACACCAAAGATAAAGAAAAAGGTCAGTGTGGAACTCTGTTGGAACAGGAGGGGACAGAAAAGCACAGTCCAACCCCTGCCCACAAGGTGAGCAGTGGCTGAGGCACAGCAGTTGTGCAGCAACCAGTGTGGCTGCTTCAGGAGCTCTTGGCTTGCAGATCATAGGGAGACCAAGCAACCATTCAAAGGATAATTGCTATTTCCTTCACCTGTTTGGATCTGGATTACGGACTTGGGTAGTGGTCCTGGGGTGTGTGGCCAGTGTGCCAGAGCTTGTGGGGCTTGCAGAGAGGGCACCCTCCTAATAGCTCCAGAAGCTGAGAAAACCCCAGAAATTTGGGACAAAGCTCTCTCTGGAAGAAGAGTTCTACTGTGGCAAAGAGCTCAGAAGTCAAGTAATTGGTTGGCAATATGAGCAACAGAGCAACACAAAGAGACCACAGAATCTTTTTTGGGGGACAAAAAGATTCAAGGCATGGAGGGAGGAAGACGGTGAAGTCAGAACTCGTGCATCAAAAGTACCCAATAAAAAATATGAATTGATTACAGGCCATGGAGGAGCTCAAGAAGGATTTTGATAATCAGGTGTAATGGAAATGCAAATTTAAAGATGTTCCCTGCCCCTAGGCTAAAGTGCACCTGGAGTCTGGGGTGGGAGGCTTGTTTTTCAGTAGATACTTCTTGATTGGCCAGTGAGTCAATAAGGTTGTTACATTCTTTGAGCCAGGAGAAGGCTATATAAGCCCTGATGTGTAGCTTTGTTTTGGGGGCTCACTTTGAGAAGTGTTCTGTGATTTGATCTGGATTCTGGGAAGCCGTTGTCCAGAGCCCCCTGGCTTTGAAAAACCCAGATGTTGAAAGCCAGATGTTGATTTGGTATGGATGTAATGGTTGGACAGTTTGGAAAGCTGTCTACTTGATCTGTTTTTGTCTTGATAATTCTGCCTGTATACTTTGAAGTTCGGGGTGCTGACCTTTTTCCCCTGAACAAGGTAAATGATATATGTCTGACTGATTAAAGTAAGCTTGTTAACCCATTTTGAGTTGCTTTCCTTTTTCAAAGCAGATCCAAGAACCTGTGCTGGTAGCAAACCCTGAGGACACTTGGGGTGCTTGCCGCTACATCAGGTCAGAGAAGTGGAGAAAAAATTGGGAAAAGAAAGGAGAATGATGCAAGAAAATCATGAAAAAAAAAACACAATAGGTTGCCAAAGGAGACCCAAAAATACACAGAAAAAAATAACACCTTAAAAAATAGAATAACTCAGTGGAGTCAAGATGGCGCAGTAGGACTTCCACATGGCTCCAACTTCCACCCCCTCCAATTCATGTAAAAAATGACTCTTGACAAACTTTGGAGCTATAGAATCCACAAAATGACAGTGAGAAGCTAACCTCCCACTGAAGACAGCCAAGCAGGACAGCAGGAAGCGGCCAGTGCGGCCTGTTGGGAGCCAAGCCCAGCCCTGTGTAAGCCTGAGGTTATAGCCTCAGGGTGGCCTGACCAACCACTGGCTGGAGGGACTTAAGATCACTAGCAGTTGTGGTATTTTCCAGAATTATCGACCCACAGATGCCAAAGACAAAGTGAGAGGTCGTGTAGACTTTGTCGAAACAGAGAATTTGGTAGTGCAGTCCAGCCTTTGCCCCCAGGGTGAGAAGCAGTTGAGGCTCTAATGGCATGCAGCTGCCCACCACGTGACTCCTTCATAGCCCTAGGCCTGCAGATTGTAGCAGGACCAAGCAACCAGTCTGAGGGGTAATTGCTCTTGCTTTAACCTGGTTGGATCTGGATTGCTGTCTAGTGTGGAGGTCCTGGGATGCATTACCAGTTTGCCAGAGAGCATGTGGAGGTTTCAGAGAGGGCACCCAACTAATAGCTCCAGCAGCTGAGAAAACTGCAGAAAAAAAATGGGGATAAAGCTCCCCTTCCTGGTAGCAGAGTTCTACTGTGGCAAAAGCCTCAAAAGTCAAGTAATTGAGTGGCAACACGAGCAAGTAAAGGAAGGAAAGCAAACAGCAATCCAACATTAGACTCCTATTTTGGGAACCAAAAGGATCAAAGCATAGAAGAGGAGGAAGACAATGAAGTCAGCATGCCTGCACCAAAGGCTTCCAAGAAAAATATGATCTGGTTACAGGACATAGAGGAGCTTTAAAAGGATTTTGAAAACCAAATAAGAAAAGTAGAGGAAAAATTGGGAAGTGAAATGAGAATGATGCAAGAAAATTATGACATGAGAATCAACAACCTGACTGAAGAAAATAATAATACTAAAAAATAGACTAACCGAGATGGCAAAAGAGGCTCAAAGAGTCAATGAGGAGAAGAATGCCTTAAAAAGGCAAATTTGCCAGATGGAAAAAGAATCTCAAAATCTCACTAAAGAGAATCATTCCTTCAGAATTAGATTGGAGCCAATAGAAGCTAGTGACTTTATGAGACATCAAGATACTATTAAATAGATCCAAACAAATGAAAAAATAGAATGCAATGACCTGGAAAATAGATCCAGGAGAGGTGATTTAAAAATTATTTGACTACCTGAAAGCCATGATCAAAAAAAAGAACTTAGAAATCATCCTCCAAGAAATTCTCAAGGAAAATTGCCCTGATGTTTTAGAAAAAGAGGGCAAAATGGAGGTTGAAAGAATCCACTGATCACTTCCTGAAAAAGATCCTAAAAAGAAAACTCCTAGGAATGTTATATTCTGTTTCTGGAATTCCCAGATCAAGGAGAAAATACAAAAAGCAGCCAGAAAGAAACAATTTTAACACTGTAGAAACAAAATCAGGATAACACAGGATCTGGCAGCTTCTACATTGAGGGATTGAAGGGCTTGGAATATGATATTAAGGAGGTCAAAGGAGCTGGAATTAAAACCAAGAATCACCTACCCAACAAAACTGAGTATCATGTTTCAGGGGAAAATATGGTCATTCAGTGGAATAGAGGACTTTCAGGCATTCTTTCATTTTTCAAATGCTTTATTAATTTCTGATTTACATCATTCATTTCCAACAAATTTTGAGGTACAAATTTTTTCTTCATTTTCCCCCTACCAACTGCCCCAAAATAGCAATCCCACAGGTTATCCCCTCCTCCAATTTTCGCTCTCCCATATTTTCTCCCATACTCCTTTCAACTTTTCCAGTAGGGTATGGTGGATCTCTATGCCCCAGTGCCTGTATTTCTTATTTCCCAATTACATGTAAAATAAATTCATAATAGTATATATATATATATATATATATGTATATATATATATATATGTATATATATATGTATGTATGTATTTAAACATTTGATTTTAAAACTTAGAATTAAAATTCATTCCCTTCCTCCTTTGTCACCCACCCTTACTGGGAAGATAAGCAGTTCAGTATAGGTTGTACATGTGTAGCTAATGCAAAGCTATCACATAGTAGATATATTGTAAATGTCTGACTATATTTCCCTCCCTCCCATCCCATCTCCCACTAGTTGGATTCTCTGCTTTGATCCCATCCCTTTTCAAAAGTGGATGCTAAGTTTTAAAATCAAATGTTTAAATACATACATACATTATATATATATATATATATACTATTATTAATTTATTTTACATGTAATTGGGAAATAAGATATACAGGCACTGGGGCATAGAGATCCACCATGCCCTCCTGGAATGTCAGAGGGGATATGGGGGAAGATATGGGAGAGAGCAGATTGGGGGAGGGAATATTCAGTGGGATTGTTGTTTTAGGGTGGTGGGTAAGGAAAAATGGGGAGAAAACTTGTAACTCAAAATCTTGTGGAAATGAATGATGTAGACTAAAAAAATAAAAAAGAGAGAAAAAAAAGAATAACTCAAATGGCAAAAGAAACCCAAAAACCAATAAGGAGAAGAATGCCTTTAAAACCCAAATTTGCCTGATGGAAAAAGGAATTTCAAAAACGCACTGAAGAGAATAACTCTCTCCAAATTAGATTGGAGCAATTGGAAGCTAATGACTTTATGATAAATCAAGATAGTATAAAACAGATGAAAACAAATGAAAAAAATAGAAGTTTATGTGAAATATCTCATTGGAAAAACCACTTACCTGGAGGATAGATCCAGGAGAGATCATTTAAAAATTATTGGACTTCCTGACAACCATGATTATAAGAAGAGCCTAGACACCATCTTTCAAGAAATTATCAAGAAAAATTGCCCTGATATTCTAGAAGCAGAGGGTGAAAAGAAATTGAAAGAATTCACCAATCATCTCTTCAAAAAGATCCCATAATCTTGCACACACACCCTTCAACCAAGCAGTATTGCTATGAGGTTTGTTTCCCAAAGAGATTATAAAAATGGGAATAATGACCCACATGTACAAAAATATTTGTAGCAGCTCTTTTTAGTGTTGGCAAAGAACGAGAAGTTCATGGGATGTCCATCTATTGGACATCTTTATATTATATTGCATTCATTATATAAAACCTCCCTTCTGATCAATAAATTGGCAACTACTATGATAGATTGTTGCCTGACTTGTGTCCATCATTACACACTTCTCGGTTTGGCCTGTGCCCATTTTGATGCAGGCATCAATGGCGCCCAAAGAGCGTTCAGCATCAATTGGGGAATGGCTGAACAAATTGTGATATGGAATACTATTATGCTGCAAGAAATGATGAGCAGGTAAATTTCAGAAAAACCTGGAGAGACTTACATGAAGTGATGCTGAGTGAAGTGAGCAAAACCAGGAGAACGTTGTACAAAGTAATAGCAACATTGTATGATGATCAGCTATGATAGACTTAGCTTTTCTCAGCAATATGAGGATCTAAGACAATTCCAAAAACAATGATTATCTTAAATGGAAATTTTTAATAGTTGGTTTTTCAAGATACATTTTTTTCAATTAAACATAAATTTATTAAGCAATTTATTGGAAAGAATTACTGCATATCCCATGGATGTCAAGATAAAATTAAATTCAGTCCTAGCCACTGGGGAGTTTTTATTTTACCCACATTCACCTTTCCTTATGTGGCTAAGAATATCACTGAAATAAGGTACTGGGGAACTGTTAGCACCCTTTTCCAGTTTGAATGTAGTTATACTTCTTGGGGAGTAAAGCACACCTTCCTTGACATTTGTATGTAATTCACATTTCTAGTATACATAATCATTCTTTTTTGAGAGGGGAAAGTAGGACAATTGGGATTAAGTGACTCTCCCAAAGTCACACAGAGAATATTGTGTTAAGTGTCTGAGGCCTTATTTCACTCAGATCTTCCTGACTCCAGAGGCAGTGATCTATTTTCTGTGCCACCTAGCCGCCCCAACATAATCATTGTTAATGCTGTGGGCTAACTGACTATTTAATAGTGTTGTTGTTTCATCATTTTTTCAGTGGGGTCCAGCTCTTTGTGAACCCACTCACATTTTCCTTCTATAGCTCTTTTTATGGATGAGAAAACTGAGGCAAACAAGATTAAGTGACTTCCCCAGGGTCACACAGCTAGTAAGTGTCTGAGGCCAGATTTGAACTCAAGAAGATTAGTCTTCTTGATTCTAGGTCCATCACTCTATCCACTGCACCATCTAACTACCTTGTTTAAAATTTGCTATGGTAAGTCACTTTGTAAAATGTATAATGATGATTTATTATATATTTCACTAGAATCCATACAGTATAGGGAACAGAATACTAGACTAGAAATAATCAAGACCTCGGTTAAAAGTTCTTTAAAGATAATTCATGTAATTTTGGACTAGTTACTTAAATTTGTATGGTATTTAGATCAAGAAGGGATCTTATATTTTAAACGCTCAGCTTCAGCTTCCAGTTTTACAAAAGAGAAAACTGAGCCCCAGAATAATTAATTTTGTCTGAAGTGATACACTTTGCAAAAAGGTTATCTAAGATTAAAACTCAGGTCCCTTTAGTAAAAAGAAAAATTGTTGCTGCTGTTCCCACATTATATTCCTCCCTTATGTTACCTGCTACTATTCCATAAAATGGTAATCATATTTATCCTACTTAACTCGTAAGGTTGTTATGAAGACTGAATACACATTATTAAATTAGAATTTAAGCTATAAAAATTATGTATTTCTTTTATATAGTGTATATATGTTTAAATATATGCATGTATATATGTGCATCTGTATTTTATATGCATATGTACAATTCATAAAATATAAATAACATGTATGCCTCTGGAGTGGTGTGTGTGTGTGTGTGTGTGTGTTTGTGAGTGTGTGTGTGTGCATAAGCAGCACTGATAACTAGGGCAGGGTGACCTGGGTTTTGTCCCAAGACACCAACATTTGTAGCTTCCTTCCTAAGATAGCATTCTGACTATCATACCCTGTATTTCTCTTCTAGCCTCTCCTGAGGATCCTACCTCTCTGCTGAAATCTGCCATCTCACATAAATTTGTTGCCTACCTACTATATACCTCAGCCTCTTCCCAGGCATAAAAGGTAGGACCCAATGGACATTCTATTTGCTTAGGGCCTTTCAAAGGAATGAGCTATTGCCTCTTACATTATGATTGAACAATTTTGTCCTCTGCAACACACATACTTGAATTTGTCCAAGATACTAAAATTTCTTGTTATTACTGTACACATCAGGTTTGTTTAAAACAAAGTACAAATCTACTATGATAGAATTTCTCTCTTTTTTGAGTTTTGGGGAGGAAGACCATATCTCTATCACTGTTATAAGATTAATGAAATGTAACTTTCAAATATTTCACATTTATTTTTCACTTTATGGTTAACAAGTGTGTTAGATACATTACCTCATTTGTTTGTCATTCCAAACTTGAGAGGTAAATTAGTACAGGTAGCATCATGTTTCTCCCTTAATTAATGAAAAAATTGAGGCTCAAAAATTGGATGTTACTTGCCCAATATCACAAAGGGTTTTACCTAGACAACTAAGGATTTGAATTGAACCTGACTGTAAGTCAAAGGTACTTTCTACTAATTGACATTACTTCTTATGTGCTAGGTAGGTACAGATGATCATAACAGTACTGTAATTGTATTAAGAAATACAAATCTTCAGGAAATTTCACTTGACACGGAGTATGATAGATTTTCTGGAAGAATCTAATTGAACAATAGGTCCCCATTGTTAGGCATTTACTACCAGCAGGTCAAAAGGAGAATGAAATCCCCATCAAAATATTCATAGCATTTCTTTTTTGTGGTAGCAAATGACATAAAAACATGTAACTGACCATCATTTAGGGAATGGCTAAAACAACAGCAGCAACAACAGGTAAATGCATATATTTCTGAGACATAAGAAAGGATGGATGAGTAGAATTCAGAGCAAGCTTTAAAGACATATGAATTAATGTACAAGCATGTAAAGGAAATTAATATTTCTGTGACTACTGAAATGTAAATAGAAAGAACAAGACCCCAAATTGAGAAATCAATGGACTTCAAATTAAGATGGTGACATGAAAAGTCCTAGAGGAGTCCAGTTCTTCTACAAAGGATTTTGCAAATTCTAAAGATAAAGAAGAAACGATGATGAAATGGGGGTGGGGAGGAGAGAGAGAGAGAGAGAGAGAGAGAGAGAGAGAGCCTTGATGGAGTTTCAAAGTGGTCTGGCCAAGCATTCTCAAAACTAATTCAGATTTGTTCTCAAAAGATATAAATTGTGCATACCCTGTGACCCAACAAAATTACTATTAATCTTATATTTAAAGAAATATCAAAGAAAAACCCACATATAAAACAGTATGGATAACAGTACTTTTATTATTTATTGTTATTATTGTGGTTATAGCAAAGAATAGAAAAGAAATTGGATTTTAGTATTTGGGGAAAGGATAAATGAATTATTATATAAAAAGGTAATAGAATACTATTAAGCTATAAAGAATGACAGAAGGGACAGATTCCGGTAATTTAGGAAGATGCATATAAACTAATATAAAATGAAGAGAGGAGGAACATAAGAGGTACTTGTACATTGACTGCAAGGTTTTAAAGGACAGTAATTTTGAAAACATTAATGACTTCAATCAATTCAGTGACTAATCACAACTCTAAAAGACTGTTGATGAAACTTGTTTCACATGCCTTTGAATAGACAAGATGCAGGCTAAGTGTACAATGACATAAACTTTCCAGCACGAATGGTAAAATATCACACACACCCCCCCCACACACACACACAGTTGTTATGAGAGAAGGCTTTTATTTTGAAAGGGGTAATATTTTAGGAAGGAGAAATGGGAGGAGTGATAATTACATCAATAAAAAGAAAAAGTGAAAAAAAGAAATTGTTAAAATTTAAATACTGAATGAAGAACATAAAATTGATTTCAAAAGAGCACACACACAAGAAGTTTTTATGATAATACCATATTAAAATGTATATATATATACATATTAAAAAAGCTGGGTAGGTAATTCTCTTCTCTCTGCACTTTGTATATGAAAGTATTCATATTTAATAATGTTTAATAATTTCATAATAAAATTCTATTTAAAAATCCCCTTCAACTGAATGCAGTGTAATTTTAATGACTAGTCTTAGTCCAGGGGAATTAAGAAAATACTTTTCCTTTTCTTCACTGCAGAAAGGTGGGCTTTGGGGTAGGGAACTTTGGAATCTTGCATACATCGTGAGGCCTGGATAATGTGTAGAAGCCAGTAAGTGGTAATGGGCCCGAGTCTATTGTCCTGAGTTCAAATTTGGTTATAGAGCTTTATGAACCAATAACCCCAGGCAAGCCACTTAATAAATTTACCTCAGTTTCCTCAACTATAAAATGAGGATGATAATAGCACCTACCTCCCATGTTTGTTTTAAGGACCTAATGAGGTAATATTTATAAAGAGCTTAGCATAGCAACTGTCACGTTGTAAGTGCTATAAAAATGCTTGCAATGTCGATTTGGGGTTCTTTTGCAAAAAGAGTAGGGTGTGACCATTATGTGAAGCCCTAAAACAATTGTGGCACTACTACTTAAAAATCATTTATTACTAAACTGAATCATTGAGAGGATTACTGTACAATTACCTGGATTCAGGTCTTACCATATCACATAACTTACTCATGGCGGCTTTACCTGCCTACCTGTTCTTGATCTTCAACGGGTTGAGTGACAATACTGCTAGTACTGAAGCACTTTAAACAAACCACCCAAATCAGCTTCTGGAAATATACAGACAATGCTCCTAGGCTGAGAATTCTAGTCATGTGGCTCCCAATGTAGGAGAGATACATGTGTGTCCATATGCCACTGTTGAATACATTGCTGCTTTGTTTACCTTTAAAGTAGTGTGAGGAACAGAATTATAAGAAGTGATGACTACACAATAAAAGCTAAAAAAAAAAACCCCAATTTTTGGACTGAAAAAAAAAACAAAATAAAACAACAGGGTGGGGAAGATGATGTAGTGGCAATGATTATGTGATGAAATATGGTATTTTTCTGAACTTTTTTCCCTCTTTAAAATTTTTTTTTTGTTAAAATAACTGCTCAGCTTGGTAAGTGAAGGGGCGGTTAGTAATCAGAAATAAAGTGTTGTAAAAATAAAAGATATCAAGAAAATTAAAATTAAACCAGTATTGCGCCACCCACAAGTAGTTTTATGTAATAGAAGAAGAAAAAAATTCTAACCAAAAAAGTTGAATTTTTTAAATTCACTTTTTACTTCTAGAAACTCCAGTCCACTGAAATAGATAGGTTTATTAGACATTTTTGTTCACTTCTTGGGGGGGGGGGGAAGTAAGTGGGGAGAGAGTTAGAGTTAAGAAGAGGGAAAAATGCATTTCTTTGCTTTCATAAATAATAAAGAATCCTTGAAATTCACAGCTGTTTGTACAAAAAAGAGTTATTTTTTCTGCTTCCCAAATCTTCAGTGGAAGGTGGACTCCTCACTTTGTTTTTCCCTTGAATGCTGGCAGGGGTGGTGAGGAGGAGGGGAATTTTCTTACTTAAGTAGTTGACCTCTTCTGATTTTTATACTTGAAAACTTGGAGCCTGATGAAAATATTTCTGGTTACCCACCAACGTGAGAAATGGGTGGAAGATAATATTTTTTCTTCCATTAAAGAAAAGTTAAGGGGCGGCCAGGTGGCTCAGTGAGTAAGAGCACTGGCTGCAGTGTCAGGATGACCTGGATCAAATCTGGGCTCAGATACTCAGCACCACACCCAGAAATAACTGGCCATGTAACCTTGAGCCAGTTACTTAACCCCAATTGCTTTAAAAAAAAAGAAGAAAAGAAAAGTTAAAGGTGGAATGTAAATTGCCAAAAATCCTAAAATCAAAAATGTGACCATTTTAAAGAGGATGCAGGTGTCAAAGGAAGTAGTTCATTTAACCTTGATGCTTTCAATCATTCATATGTTAATTTTTCCAATCAATACTACCATCAATGTGGGGGTAGAGGTGGTAGAAGACATCCTTTGCCAATAAATCACTATGTTGAACTAATAGGAAACTTGATTAATATTTGAAATTGTAGGAGACAAGAACCTTCTACTGCCCTGCTTAAAACAATTCTTTTTGATATGAATCATCCTTAGAGTGAATAGGCCAACTAAACTGAATGGAAACCCAGCAATGATTGCCAAATAGAGAGCAATTCTCATCAAAGAACAATGTGGCATAGTTCCTAGGTCAAGTTAACTGGTGTTTTGTTTTGTTTTTCATGGCATAGCAAAAAGAATATAGACCCCAAAGTCAAAAGACAGAAGTCAGTGTAGTGATTCTTCCAGTAATTAACTTGGTGACCTACAGCAACTCTCTTGCCTTCTCTGGGTTT
Source organism: Petaurus breviceps papuanus (assembly GCF_028583685.1). NCBI lineage: Eukaryota > Metazoa > Chordata > Mammalia > Diprotodontia > Petauridae > Petaurus > Petaurus breviceps. Next base: position 7,037,477 of record NW_027187335.1, on the reverse strand, counting down.
AATTATTTTTTCATCTGTAAAATTAAAGTATTTGACTGCATTAAGATGAGTTTTATAGCTTCTTAGAACTAGCCATGTCTATGATTTATGTTCTGAGATAGACTGAAATGGATTTAAGAGTTTGTTATTGGTATTGATCAGAATTGATTAATAATTATTGGGTGCTCATTGTCTTTAGCACATAATCATAGGTAAACATTAAAATTCAATGGTATTGACAATCATATCAGATTATTCCACTCATCTCTAAAACATAGCCACTGTGGTATAAGATAGTTGCATTTTAGAAACACCTACCACTAAGAACATTAAATAGAAAGGCAAAAGGAATAATGAATAGAAGTCAAGGAAGAGAAAGTATCATTACTTAGATTGATATTTGGCCAGTACACCAGCATTTACAACCCAGATTCTCCTAATGACAAGGATATGCTTCTTGACCTTTAAAGATATCATGGAGAAATATTACTCTTATAATTTAAACAATTTATTACAACACCCTGCCAAAGTCTTAACAAAACAAACTTTACTTGTCCAGTATTTGGCCATTGACATTGGCTGATAAATGACATTCTGAAAAATGCCTTGGTATTTTTGAAAAGTAGCAGAAAAAAATTAAAAAAAAAAGATTCCCGAGCCCTACAAACCAGGGAGTAGTTTTTGTAATGGTGATGTCAAAATGTCAGGGTTGTTGCCCAGAAACATCACTAGTGCTTGTCACCACCTGTTCCCAGAATAGGCAGCACCAAATTAGACATTGTGATACAGTGACAGAAGAGGTGTCCAAACATGATCCTTTAGGTGGATATTTCCAGGATTGGAGGCAATTTTGAATTACAAAAGTGTGGAAGTTCTGGGCCCAATGAAAAGTAAGTTGGGAGTAAGAGAAGCTTCTTCACTGGATAAATTGACCACTGTAAGAGAATAGGCCTATACCTGATCATTTTTATCAGCAGACTTGCATTGGAGTTGGGTAGGCAATGTTGAACAAAAATGTAAAAGTCATAATTAGAAATTCCCAAACAACTCTGTAGTTTGATGAAATTTAAGCATCAACCTCTCAGCAAATTAATAGCTAACATTTACAAAATGCTTTGAGGTTTACAAAGTAGTTTACAAATATTATCTTTTTTGAAGCTCACAATAGCCCTGGGAGGTAGGTCATCATTTTATAGATGAGGAAACTGAGGCAAAAAGAAGTTAATTTTGCTGTCCAGGTCAAACAACTATTAAGTGTCTGAAGTCAATTTTGAAATAAGGACTTTCTAACTCTAGATCCGATGTTATGTTTACTGTATCACTTACCTGCCTCTAGTAGATAGAAGGAGTAATAATTTGCTAATGAGTCTTATTTAATTTATTATCCATGAACTCGTGAGTTTTCCCATTTTACATTCTTTTTTGTGTGTTGGAAAAAAATACTTGACTCACATTGTACATTGAGTACTTTCTTATGCCTCTCCTTTTTTAGGAGAGGTCCTATACATGAACAATAAGTAAAAATCACTTTCTGGGGCACTGGGACTGGGAAACTTTGGTTATTAAACCAAAGAGTATGGGAACAAAAAGCTTTCTTTCATTAGAAGCCAATTTCCCCAGAACTGAACTTGACAAAAACCATGACTTGGTATACACCAGAAAGTGGCACAGTATTACAGGCCCCCTGTCAGTCCAGGAGTGGTTCTACAAGTTTGAATTATTATCCTTAATGTGTTCTTCCTCTTCTAGAGCAATGATGAGAAGTTTTGCTACTTACGGTCTTTACTTTAGGAAAAATTTCCTCACACTGACTATTAAGGTCTTACTCACTTATAACTAATGTTTATTCTTCTACTACATGAATTGAAGCCCTCTGCTTCACCCTGAATTTGAAGAGCAGTGATTGCTCATCTAGTTTAGAATTTAAAGTCCTTCACAGTCAGGATGCAGTCTCTCTAGGTTATGTTATTCCACTTGATAGAATTTACAGTTCAACCCCCCCCCCCCAAAAAAAAAAAGAAAACAAAAACAAAAAACAACAGACAACCAAACATACAAACAAAAACTATCCTACTTTTTTTCTGCAAAGTGGTTGTTCTTTTCCCCACCTCCATGCTTTTGTAAAGGTAGTCTCCCATGTCAGGGATACAACTACTTCTCTTACTCCATTCTATAGCTTCTTCCAAATCCCAGCTCAGGTGCCAACTTCTGTCCTTTCTTACATGACTTCCCTGATCATTAATGCTCTTCCTTTACTTCAACAATAGCATGTACACTCATTGGTATACATATTGCATCTTCTCCATAAGTGAACTAGGTGGAAGAGCGGATAGAGTGCTGGATCTGGAATCAAGAAATCTCACCTTCCTGAGTTCAAATCTGGTCTCTGACTTGAACTGTGTGACTCTGAGTAAGTCATTTAATCCTGTGTGCCTTGGCTTCCTTATCTGCAAAATGAGCCATAGAAGGAAATGGCAAACCACTCTAGTATCTTTGTGAAGAAAATCCCAAATTGTGTCACAAAAGGTCAGATATGACATAACAATAAAATCCCCTTGATAGAATATAAACTTGTTCATGGTATTTTGATATGTGTTGGATTGGATTGGATATTTGCCTACAGAGCAAAAGATGATAAGATCATCTTGATAAATATAAGTAAGAACAATGTAATAAAGCCTTTAATTAACTATGTAAATATATTTGAGTAGAAGCTAACTAATCTATACTGCTCCCCTCCCCCACACTCCTGGGTACTACCTATGAACTTCTGAATGAAATCAATGAATATACAGGGTAATCTCCAGTTTTTTTTTCTTTCATATTGTATTTTCTTTTATTCTTTCCATATTATATTATTTCAAAGAATTTATCTCAAATCAGTTGTGTTTGTCAATGTTGAGAACTAAAACCTGACTTTTTCCAGTTTTGGGATTACAATGCAAGATAGCCTAACTGAAATCATAATAGTAGATTAACTCCTAAGCCCAACCCACGTATTAAAAGATTTCCTTTAAATGGGGTTGTCATTTCATGTGATAAGTACAAAGAAATCATGGCATATTAGCTTGTAAAACAAATGCAATTCATTTCACCTTACTTTCTCTGGAATACACGTATCATCTCATTACTAGTCGGAATAGTGGAGGTGAACATTAGCTGGCATATACTCAGCTTGTCAGGGGTAATATAAAAGCACTCGAAAGCAGATTCTCAGATGGTATCTCTTCACATATAAGAATAGAAATGGAACCAGCAATTCTGGTACTCATGGCAAGCACCATAAGACAAACCTATAAGAAGCAAACAATAAGACAAATTCAGTTGAGATGAAAGGTGAAAGAGGTCAGATATGCTGAGTATAGAAAACCCAAGAGAGTTACCTGTGGGGGATGTGGAGAGTATGGAACATTGACTCTCATGGACAGTGAGCTCAAAACATAGCAAGGCTGCTACTGGAGCAGAATATAGAGGTGAGCTGAGGAAGAGGTCATGTGCTATAGGGAGGATAAAGGCTTTTATTATTGTTATTATTAATTATTTTATTAATAATTAGCTGACATAATAATTTGAAATTAAAAAATACTTTATGTATATTATCTAATTTGAGACTTGCAACAGTCCTGTGAGGTGGGTATTATTGTTATCCCGATTTTACAGATGAGGAAACTGAGGCTTTTAAAAGTTATATAATTTTTCCAGGGTCACATATCTATTAACTCTCTAAAATAAAGGTTAAACTCAAATTTTCTTAGCTACTAGTCTAGTATTCTTCATTTTTTAATTACTGCTTGTAATAATAATGGAATTTAAAGATCCCCCTGTATTGGCTTGGTTTTTTAATTGATTGTGTTAAAACCCAGAGCTTGTAAATCCCACTTGTGGGATGGACTTGTTGATGTGAAAAGAGAGTGCTGAACTGGGAGGAGTTGGTGAAGGAAATTTAGAGAGACACAAGCAAAGAGAGAGGCAGAAGAACTTTTTGGAAACAGCATCTTGGAGGCAGAGAGAGACGGAGAGGATTGCTGAGGGCCAGTTTGAATTGCCCAGGACTTTTGAGAGCTGCCACCCAGAGCTGCCAAGGACTAAGGAGACATGACTGTTATGCTGGTACATTGTCTGTTTTGATTTTATTTTGCCAGATTTGTTCACTGGTGAAAGACAGTCCTGTTGTTGCAGAGGTTCTGGAACCCTGCTGTTGGTTCAGAGCTCCTGAGACTGTTCTGCAGAATAGAGAGTGAATTGTTCCCACTGGTAAAGGCCAATGCTGTTGTTGCAGAGGTTCTGGAGCCTTGCTGTTGGTTTAGAAGCCCTGAAGAAGGATTTTCTTGTTGTATGTTTACAGAAATCCTGGAAGATGGTTTTGCTAATGTTTTCAGGGGTCCTAGAACTGTTCTGCAGACAAAGAATGAATTAATAAAGACACTGGCTATGTATCTTGTGGCCTTGCTAAGCTTTGTCCCCCCAGGAACAAAGATTGCTGAGAACTCACCTCGGGTCAAGATGAAGAAAAGACCTCTCTTTGGGAATGAAATGTTGTGCTTAAGCTTGTTGTAACTCTGGGGTAGACTCAGTTGTGATCCAAGGGTGGGGAACTTTTGACCTTTTTGTGCTCTGTGATTCACCAAAGGAATGTACTTTACTTATGATTGGAAACTAATCTCCATTTGAGAAGAGGGGCTTTGTGGTTGACTAAATGAATGTACAGCCTAGGGGTGGAGTAGTACTTAGAAGGGGGTCTTTGGGCTTGATTAAATGAATTATAATATCTAGGGGTAGAGTATTACTTAGAAATTATAAAATTATACTTGGTGAATGCTGAATTTTGAATGATGCTATATTTTGATCTTCTCTGTTCTTAATTTGTCACTGAATAAAATGGAGAGCACCTATGCTGGTATTTTGACCCTTGGGAAGTTGCCTTTGCTTGGCATTACACTGCTCCAAATTCCCAATAATAATTTTAGTTTTTTGCAATTCTTTTGAGAACTGTTTGTATTTCTTGATCACATGTCCATTTGGGGAATGACTCTTGGTTTCATATTGGATAGGGATAGATAAGTCATGGACTTGTCATTTTCTTGGTACACAGATTTATCAGATGAGGGAAATCTTCAACAACTGCAAGAAAACTCTCTTTCTGAAGTACAGTTTTGAAGATCTGACTAGAGTTCTTTCAACTTACACCCTTGAAATTATTGTTGTTTTGCTGGATTTGTTTACTTCTCTATCAATAAACTTATATAACTTCATATGTTCTTCCAAATTCTCCATAGCCTTGTGCTTCCAAACTGTGCTTCCAAAATACTTTTGTGCAAAAAACAATCTTTTTTATTGCACAAAAGTATTTTGGAAGCACAGTCAACATAAAGGACTAGATGACCTTATTACCTACACCCTTTCCTTGGACCTTCATTAACTAGAAGGAAGATATAATCTTTGTTCCATAGAGAAAAATAAATCTTGAGAAACAGTTTTGTAGCCCACACAAGGGTCCAAAGAATAACAGTGAAAACTTCACTCCCTTCATGTATGAACCTTGTCTTAGATATGCATTAATTCTTTATATATCACAAAGATTATGTCTTCATAAGAAATATTTCATGCCAAAATGTTTTCCTCAGTTAGCATCAACTTTATGCAAATATTTTTTAAGTTCAATTTGAACAAAATTGCCTATTTTATCTTTTGTGATTTCCTCTATGCTTAGAAAATCAAAGTTGAAAATGCCATTTCAGCTTTCATTTATACTTCTTTCACTATTTTTTTCTTTGAGATTTTATCTTTTATTCCTGCAAATGAATTTTCCCAACTTCTATAAGTATACCCTTGATAATTTGGTTCATATAAATTAGGATTGTAAATTAATATAGGTAGTATTATACTTTTGCTATAACTTCATAGCTCAGCAATGAATGAGTATCCTTACAATTATTTGTTACTATTTTTATGCAAGTGTTGTGTGTGCTTTACTAATTTGACTCCCAGAAATTTTATGTATTTTGTAAATATGCTGAAGATTTTCCTTTATATTATTTTCTCCTGAATTTTATTATTGTTATGTAGAAAAAGGGACAATTTTATTATTTTAGTTACTATCCTACTAATCATGAAAACACTATTCTCAATTAGTTTATTTGCTAATTCTCTGAATATTTCCTAAATAAACTATCATATCATTTGTCTAAAGAGATACTTTTAGCTTTTTTTTGTCCAATGTTCATGCCTTTAATTCTTTCTTTTTTATTGCTTTTGTGAATATTTCTAGAACTATATCAAAGAATGGTGAGAAAATGAGGCATCTTTATTTTTGTTCTTGCCATTCAGTCATGGGTGTTACTTCAGATAAACTGAGACCTGAGGAAGACCTTAGCTTAAAAAGACCAAGGTCTCCCACTGTATCTGGGGCCATCTCCAGTTGTCACTATTTATGTCTTGCCACTAGAATCCTGTGACTATACAGGGGAGAGTGAGGCTGATAACTTTACCCAGCTCTGCTTCACTTAAATCTAATTTGCTTGCCAGTCAAGACATCACCCTCCTGGTGTTATTGGTCCTTTTCAGGAACACATGATGTAAAACAATGTTGTTCAGTCACCCAGACATGACTCAACTCTTCATGTCCCCATGGAACAGAGCTGTCCACAGGATTTTCTTTCAAAGACAAAGGAGTGGTCTGACATTTTCTTCTCCAGTGAATCCAGAAGATTCTTTATCAGGCAATCAGAGATTAAGTGACTTGCCCAGGGTTCTACAGATAGGAAGTGTTTGAAATTGGATTAGACTCAGTTCTTAACTCCAGGTCCAGCACTGAGTTACAAGCTGCCTCTAAATGAAATTGGGTACAAGAACCCTAGGTCATATGTTTGTTGTTCAGTTCTGTCCTATTCTTTGGTGACCCGGTGAATGAGAGTACCTGAGTACTGTCCACGGGGTTTTCTTGGCAAAGAACCTGGAATGGTTTGCCATTCCCTTCTCAAGTGGATCAAGATGAAGAGAGGTTAAGTGACTTGTCAGGGATCACACAGCTATTAAGTATCTGAGGCCAGATTTGAACTCTAAACTTCTAGACTCTAAGCCCAGGTCTCTATGCACCCATTGCAAATATTGCTAAATATGTTACAAAAAATTAAATTAAAGGTATCCATAATTATTTAAGAAAGGCACATACTGGGGTGGCCAGGTGGCTCAGTGAGAAAGAGGACCGGCCCCAGTGTCGGGATGACCTGGGGATCGAATCTGGGCTCAGGTACTTAGCACCACACCCAGAAATAACTGGCCGTGTAACCTTGAGCAAGTTACTTAACCCCAATTGCTTAAAAAAAAGGCACAATACTATTACCAAGGTTGCAGGAAAGATCTACGTAGAGAGTATACTGTGGGCTCACTATTCCAGGCCCAGACCAATTATATCTCCCCCTCAGGGTTCTAGATGTGTCTTTGAGAGGTTAATGTGTCTGTTATCATAGGCTTGACTTCCCATTTCAGGTATTATTTACCTCACTGTTATTCAGCAATGACTAGAAAACTATTTCTATTTAACCAATTACTATTAATTTTCTTTAACAAAGTGATATGCATCTCTAAGATATAGCAACAACAAAATACAAACATTTTCTGACAGGTACACTCATCAGTGGGTTCACTCTCTCATTCTAGGTTCAAACTGAGCACAGTTTTTCTTATCACATTGGTTTCAGCAAGTTAACATCCAAATGCAGCATTGATGTTATATGAGTCATCTCAGATAATGTTTGAATGAGTCCAGAAAGTCATTCTGCCTTGCTGGGGGCATTACTACTAGCCTGGATAAAAAATGCAAAATGGATTCAACTCTAAGATTCCTAGACTCCTGGACTCCCCAATTTCTAGATGGCTCTAGACCTTTTGAAATTCATAAGATTGTAGACTCCAACTTTTTTCCCTGAAATGAAAGGTTAAAAAAAATTCTGAATCTGACAAAGAAAAAAACACCTGTTTTGCAGGGGTGGTGGTGGTGAGAAGGGATTATGTTATAGGCATGGGACACAATATCTGTTAAACTATGGAGTTGGGAGAAGGAATGCCAGTTTTGAGGGAGAACAAGCAAGCCTATTTGCCTGGCGTGGAGAGTCCATGAAGTTGAATTAATGTGAAATAATCTTGGAAAGGTAGGCTATTGCCAGAACGTAAAGGATTTTAATGCCAAGATGATTTATATCAAAATCAATTTTATATTCAAGTTGTTGCCAATGACTTAAATTTTGGTACTGGGAGGAGATAAATTGTTTAAAACTGAGAAGGTTTGAATGATGACTATTAGAATGGATTCCCTAAAGGAGAGCACAAATAGTGAGCCTTCTCACCAATCATGTGAAAGGGAAAGCAATTGAAGGTATTTTGAGGAAGGTAATCATAGTGTTAGTATATGTGCAGATATACTCTAATAAGCAGAAAAATTAATGAGAGAATTACTACAAACTTTTCATGTCACTATTCATCATTGCGGCCTGATTTGGAGTGCTTAGGAATAACATTTCTTAGTTTCTAGTAGATTTCAGGTAATTATCAGAATATCTTTTTAGTAGCTATAGGAGTCAAACTTTGGAGAAGTGTCAAGGGAAAAAAGGTTCTTTTTTGTTTGTTTTCTTGTTTTAGGCTATTATCCTAGTATGGTGTCAGGGTATTGCCAATCTAGATTAAATTGATTCCTCTCCTATTGGACACTGAAAGGTTTATAAGAAGATAATCTACCATCCTTTCCACTTAGATTTTCAATGGACTACTTCTTCCCTTAATTTCTTTTCATTTTTATAAGTATTAAGAGTTTGCAATGGGATCAGTGCTATGTTGTTTACATTCACAAACTTTGAGTAATTGTCTTATATTATTACTTGTATTCATAAATTTTATGTTACTTTAGAAATCATATGATCTTTAAGAATTCTCTTGTTATCCTTCCTATAAGAATAATTATTTTCATTTGTGTGAAATTAATATATTCTTTTCTTTTTTCTGACTTTTTTTTAATAGCTAATTGTATGATTTATTTCTCCCATTCCATTATCCAATCTGCTTCTCTCCTACCTCAGGGCCACAGGGTAAGGGCTGCTCCATGAACAGATGAACAGGTGTTGAGAAAGTACATTTTTTTCGAAATAGGTTATCATATGTCTGAATATGGCTGATACCGGGAAGTTTTGATGCCCCTTGCAGCCAGTAGGTCTCTGGCTGCTCCTGCAGGCTGTGAGGCTTGGTGGGAGGTGGTGGTCCAGGTCGATCGAGCTCCCTCTGATAATCATGGTGGGTTATGGACTCATAATTGAAACACATTGGTGGATTCAAGTCTGGGTCCATTTCCTTCTGGATCTGGTGTTGCAGAAGCAGCTCCAGCATAGCTTCTCTCTTCTCTAGGGCAAGGATGGGACAGGGGAGGCACAGGTCCGTTGGGGGGGGGGGGGGAGGGAGGAGAGAGAATGGGGAAGAGAAATTTGGCCTCAATTTCAGTTTCGAACTGCATTATCACCCTTTCTCACTCCTTCCTGAGTTTTTCTCTCCTTAGTCTTCATGTGTACCTCGGAGAGCTCTTCGAGAATTCCCTGGGTGCTGGTAGGAATCCTTGTGAGTGGTCCTGGAGGCCTGGGGGGAGGACAGCTTTAGGGTCAGCAGGACCAAGTGTCCGTGGCGGTAGCGGAAACCTTCGCTTTCCTTATGATTTGCGATCCAGTCCAGCTCGTTGATGGCTCTCTTCCACCCAGTTATGGACGAGGCACCGGCCCCGCGGCAGCGGCTCCCGGGGCTCCTGGGACTCGGGGCACAGGGGCAGCACCGGGGAGCCGGGCTCGGGTACTTGCAGCACCTCCCAGGAGTGCTGCCCCTGAGTGTTAGGTCCCCAGTAGCAGCACTGCAGGGGGCGGGGGTGGGGGGTGGGGCGGCAAGTGGGGTTGCGACAGGAAGCCTCCGCAAACCCTCCCCGGCTAAAGAGCATAGGAAGATTTCATGCTGTCCTCCGGGCCCTGTAGCATGATCCCAGAGCTCTGCTGGGACGAGACCTTGGGCTCTTCTCCTGTGAACGCCGCGGCCTCAGCGGAGCCGGTATCCTGGGTCGCCGAGGCACCCTTCTGAGGGCCCTGGCCTTTTTTCTGACTTCTTATCTTCCATTTCTTTGTTTTTGAATTACAACTTTACCATTTCCTCTTCTAGGTCCTCTTTTTTTAAATTCACATAAAAAGTTCTGATTTTCAGCATAATTTAACTCCTTATGCCTTACTTTAAAATAGATTAAGCTTTTGTGACTATCTTGGAATTTTGTTTTGTTTCATTTAATGATCTCTGAGAAATCCTAAGAATTATCTTTTGTATTGAGGAATTTTGTGTAATTTTACTTTGTAATAACATGCACATTAACTCTGTTTTGACCTCTCTGGGTTTTTACTAATTCATTCTTTTGTTTTGTGAGCCTCTCTCGGTCCATATATTTGTGAACTAGGATTAAATTAGAGATTGTTTTTTAGGATCCCCCACTCCAGGCTCAGTTTTTTTCAGAATTTCTGTTGTAATAATTTCTCTTGATAGAGAAGAGATTCTGATTGCGTACAATCTAGTTTTATTTAAACAATATTCCACAGAAAATATATGGGAATTACTCCTTTTTTTTTTACTGTCATTCTGTTTCCCTCTTTCCTTTTCCTCTCTCCTTAATATGATAGTCAGTTCCTCCCCCTTTCCACATGAACACAGATCTTTTTTCTATCCTTCTAGCTGACTCCTCATTGCCTACAATTTCTGTCTAATTGCTTTTTCTTCCCTTTGTAACACTCACCAGAATCTGTATTATTTCTTCCTGTAGTGTGAGATTGGAAACTTTAGGTTGTCTCTGAAATGATCAGATCAGTAAGACCCCTTAAAATCAGGACCACAAGGTAAAGGTCTCTGAGCTTGCTTGTGCTATTTCCAACTGGAACATGATTTAAGTTTATAGGAAAGACCACTTTAGAGAGGGAGTTCTAAGAATTTAATTTTTATATTATTACTATTTTTTTCTCTCATACAATGTTTCTTTTAATGGTGTAGGTTCAGGTATAGTTTCTATCTATTATATGATTCTTTTTTTTTTTGCAGGTTTTGGCTCAGAAAGGTTTGTATAAAATAACTAATTCATAATCTAGTTGAGGAGTTCTTACTTAGGAGTCCATAGAATCTCAAGAGGTTTGTGAATTTAGGGAAGGAAAAGCACTTAGATCTTCATTTTTACTAATCCCTAAAATTTAGCATTTCCTTTCATCATATATAAGGGCAACAGACTCAGTATTATTAGCAGTACCTGTTACATTGTCATCAATAGATATCAGATATTTTCATATCATATTAGTTATAATAAATATTATGAGATGTCATTTACTCATCACTATTTTGAAATTAATGTAGTTGTTAGACTGGTCAATAGGCCCCAGTTGATTACAGTCTTCCTCTCTCTGTGATATATTTCAATATAATTTGTTTTCTTTGAAATATTTTGGGGTGGCTAGGTGGCACAGTGAATAGAGCACTGGTCCTGGAGTCAGAAAGACCTGAGTTTAAATCCAGCCTCAGACACTTAACACATAAAACTAGCCGTGTGACCTTGGGCAAGTCACTTAGCCCCCAAATGCCCCCAGAAAAGAAAAAAAGAAAAATTTTGCATTTTATTGTACACATTTACAAACATTATTCTGAGAAGTCCATAGACTTCACCAGACTGCCAAAGGGATCCATTAAAACAAACAACAAAGTGAGCAGACAAACAACAGTAAAAACTACTAAACAAAGCTCATCACACTGTCCCCTGGAATGTTTCTGATCAATACTTTGATATTTCAGAAATGCCACAGGGTTAGGGTGAACTTGTTTCATTACGCCCTTTTTTTTAAAGTTCTGAGCTGAACAGCTGTTAGAGAAGAAGAGATTCTGACTACATTAAATAGCTTTATTAAAAAAAAAAATCCACAGAAGGAATGTGGGAATTACTCCTTTACTTTGCTGTCAATATTATGTAAGTGTTGAATTCATCAATGTCTGTATCTTCCAGTGGTGTTAGTTGTGAAGACTTGAGCTCCTATACTGGAACTTGACTCTTGAAATTGAAATAAAATTCAGTCTAGAGTAAAAGCTTGGTCTCAATCTTGTGGGAGCAAAACCAACGCCTGGAGAGCCGATAAAAAGGAGCGGCTGCCGCTCACGTTCACGGGTGAGGAAATGGGAAGCCTGAGGCTCAGGAGAGGGGAGGTTTCTTTTGCCAATGTTCAATACATCACACTTGAACCATGGGGAATATTTTTGCTAATCTCTTCAAGGGGGTCTTTGGCATAAAAGAAATTCGGATCCTAATGGTTGGTCTGGATGCTGCAGGAAAGACTACTATTTTGTACAAACAGAAGCTGGGTGAAATAGTAACTACTATTTCCACTATAGGTTTCAACGTAGAAAGTGTAGAATACAAAAACATTAGCTTCACAGTGTGGGATGTAGGTGGCCAGGACAAGATACGACCCCTGTGGTTCCATTACTTCCAGAACACACAAGGACTGATTTTTGTGGTTGACAGTAATGACAGAGAACCAGTGAATGAGTCCCGAGAAGAACTGATGAGAATGTTGGCAGAGGATGAGCTTAGAGATGCCGTCTTATTAGTGTTTGCTAACAAACAGGATCTTCCTAATGCCATGAATGCAGCTGAAATCACAGATAAAATTGGACTGCATACTCTTAGTCACAGAAACTGGTAAATACAAGTCACCTGTGCCACTAGTGGGGATGGGCTCCATGAAGGACTGGACTGGTTGTCCAATCAGCTCCGAGACCAGAAATGAATCAACAAAAGTTCCTCCTCCCTCTTTCCTTCTCTCCCTCTTATCTCTTCCTATTCGCCCTTCCCTTTACTCTCATGTGGCAAACTGTGCTACTTTGTGGTACTGAGTGCCGGAAGCTGTTTTTTTCCTACCCATTGTCACAGTATGTATTGCACCATGCTGTAAATATGGCGAATACAGGCCTGAAACACAGGTTTCTTATTTAATGTAAATAGTTTTTGTTTCCAATGGGGCTGTTTCTGGCACTCCTATGCAATATTACTCAGCTTTTTTTATTGTAAAAAAAATCAACTCACCATTTAGTACTGGGAAGGGATTTTGAGCACATTGACACTTGGGCTGCTGGGGGTTAATGTGCAGCAGCAGAGCGCAATACTACTCCTATTGGCTTGAGAGATCTGTGTTGAGATCCATTTTGGTGGTTGGTTTTTAACCTGAACTCAGTGTATTTTTTTAATAACAAAAAAAATTTAAAAAAAAAGACAAGTAAAACACATGATCACATAGAACAGAGAAATATGCTTAGTGTAGGTTTTGCAGTAACAACTTGAATACCAGACCATTGTAATTGTCTGCAGTTTCTCTTTTAAACTTGAGAAATGATGATACAAATCAAACAAGTGATCAATTTGGCATAGTTAAAAATAGAGATTCATGTAATGCTATGTCTTTGGATCTTTATGTATTCCATAGAGTTTGCGCTTGTATTTGTGCTCACATGGATACTTATTAGGAAAAAAAGCTTTGAGGTTGTGGTTCAGAGCAAGCTGCACATTGAGAGCGTTAGATTTTCAATCATAAGCCATTTATAACTAGACTTTTTCTCCCCTTCAGTTCAGGTCAGGCTGTTATTAGTTCTCCATTGCACTTGAATAATTCTTAGGAAGGACACAATTATGGCTGGTTATAAACAGTGAGAAAAGTTTTCTGGCATATTTGGATAACAAAACACCAGCCTTTTAATTTTGGTCAAGTGTGTGTGTGGTGCTTCTGTTTGAAACCTCTCCACAGTAAGCACAGCCTACATTAGCCCCAATGCTTGGCTGGAGATATTTCAAAGACACAGTCAGGAACACCAGGCATTTCTCTATGGTGTCTAGGTTTTGAAACAAAATAAATTGAGCGTGAGAGCTTGGGGAGTCATTCCATTCTAGAAGTATTCGGTCCCTTTTTGGAACAGTCCCCCTATCTGTATATGTGTGAAATGTCCTTTACTACCCCTCATTACTACAAGGATCAGATTTGCCATCTAAAAAAATAAAGATCTTTACTTTTTTTTTTTTTTTTTTTTATTTTGATAAGCACTGAAGAAGCTGGAGCTGTTAAATTTTATCTTGGGGAAAAATTCAGAACTGGTTTGTTTGGTGTTGTGGAAACTCTTACTGCTTTCAATACACAATTAGTAGACTGTTTTGTATACTTGTTTTCAGTTTTCATTTTGACAAACAAGAACTGTAATTAAAGCTATTAGAATAAAATTTCTGAACTATTAAAAAAAAAAAAGCTTGGTCTCTCTGAGAGATGAATCGGAGCTGGCTTATTGCCTAACATACTAGATATTGGAGGGATCTAAAAGTGAATGAGGATAATGGGAGGAACCAGAGAAACAGTAATATTCAGATAAGACACAAGAAAAAATTTGTGCTGAGCTGAACCATCTATTTTCCATGCATATACAATTCATTGCATTTTTAAATAGCTTTTGTTTTATTTTGGTTGCTTTGATTTTTCTAAAATATACCTTTGACAGTTTTAATAATAAGGAATATCAGAACTGAGCAAGAATTATCCTTCTTAGAAAAAAAAAAGAAACCTAGATTTGATTACAAATAGCTTATGTTGTTGAATGTCAAGGGCTAATTGTAATGAAAAGGAAATAAGATGTTTCTGTACTTTACAAGCTAAAATAAACACACTAAACATGGAGATATATAAAGTAGGTCATATAGAATCATACAAATAACCACATGCCTGGAAGTCCAGAAAGAAAAAAGCTACTGGTAAGATAAAAGCAAAGTGGAATTACAGAATGTTAGAGTTAGTATGAAACTTAGAAAGCATCTTTTCTTTTTCATTGCAATTGGAACCTATATACAGAGACCCTTACTACCTATATGATGGCAGGAAAATCATTAATTCTCTCTTTGCCTCAGTTTCCACATCTGCAAAATGAAGAATATGAAATATATGATCTCTGAGGTCCCTCCCATCACTAAATATGATCCTATGAGCTCCTCGAGGCTTAATTTTCTCACCTCCAAAATAGGGATGAAAATTCTTATTCCATCCACTCTAAAGGACCAACATTAAGATTCAA
Source organism: Petaurus breviceps papuanus (assembly GCF_028583685.1). NCBI lineage: Eukaryota > Metazoa > Chordata > Mammalia > Diprotodontia > Petauridae > Petaurus > Petaurus breviceps. The sequence continues at coordinate 7,022,354 of NW_027187335.1, read as the reverse complement.
TGAGGAATAATCAAACAATTTTCACAGCTAAAATTTTTATTAAAAAATAAGTAATATTTATCTCTTCCCACTACCCACCCCTACCCTAAGGTCATACCCCCAGGGCCCTTTTTATCATAAAATTCAATCACTATTTTTGACTGAGTAACTAAGGCTTACCTATCTTAGAGAAAGTTTTATTTCAACTTGGTTGAAGTACCACTGTAGGTAGGTATATTTTCTTCTGGCCTAGTCACTGGCAACACAGATGACAGGTGTTTGTACATTGATCTCATTTGAAGTGATGGAGTAAAACACTTTCAGTTGTATTAAAAATTGTTTAGAAGCCTCAGGATTGGTCCCTTTGTGGATGATATTGACTTCTGGGGATAGGTCATTTTATCTTTGCTTAAACAAGTATTGATCAAATGATCAAAGATCATGTCATTTGTTGAATGGTGGTGCTTGAAGTCCCATAAAAAATAAGATTTTCTGTTGAAATCTCTAAATCAAGCTGCACCTCACTGACTATGAACATAAAGCATTAGATTTTGTGGACGCATGGCTGCTTTTGTTGTTGTTTATTTCTTTTTGTTTTTACATTTTATAGCAAGAAGCCAAATATGCTCTTAATAGTAATTGAGTATTCTACTTATTGTCACGCAGTGTTAGGTTCATCATATCTTCTACTTTTCGATATGTAGCCTCTGAACTCTTGAACTATAGAAATGCAGTTCTCAGAGAATCCATGTTTTGATGAAAGATCTGTAATGTGGAAGTGCTTTCTAAAATATTGAAAGGGTCTGCTAACATCTAAAGCTGACTTCTTAAATTCACCGGCAAAAACTATCATGAGAGAACTTGTAGACTAGCTTAAAACAGTCTTTAGTACAAGGAAAATGATTAAATCATTACATGAGAAAAATTATAACTTGGGGTTTTTGGAATGAGAAAAATCTTAAATCTCCGTGCTGAGAAATATGCAGGGTTTTAGCAGAGATTTGGAGAGCTTTTAGACTTGAATCTCCAAAATCAGCTCAGGGAAGGCTGGCATTCAGCTGAAAATGGGTCAGGGCAAAAAGAGTGATATTAATTACATCTAAACCCTCCAGAGAGCTATACTACAAAGCTTGAGATATAAATGTAAAGGGGGGAAAAACTACAAGGAATTACAAAATTGAGACTCAAACAAGTCATCTCAAAACAAGGCAAGGATTTTGAAAAAAAAGGAAAAGAAAGAAAGAAAAGGAAGGAAGGAAGGAAGGAAGATACTGTATGCCTTTCCTCAATATTACATGTTTATTTTTTATTATGACTCATTTCACAAAAGTTAGTTTTCATAAAGAAAAATTATTGTTATTCAGTTGTGTCTGAATCTTCACGATCCCATTTGGGGTTTTCTTGGCAAAGATACTAGAATGGTTTACCATTTCCTACTGCAACTCATTTTACAGAGGAGGAAACTGAAGCAAACATGGTTAAGTGACTTGCCTAGGGTCACATAGTAAGTGTCAGAGGACAAATTTGACCTAAGGTCTTCCTGACTCCAGACCCAGTGTGTCACCTAGATGACAAAAACCAACCAAACAAAAACAAAATTGCTAGATTTGAAAATCTGTGAAGACAAGGACAGTGGCTTGTGAGTGTTTATTGTCTTTGTATCTTTTCCAACACCAAGTACTGAGTAGTATTATACAATAACTATTTATATGTTTAATGAACTATCAAATTATTTTGCTCCTAATTATTGGTGATAATATAATAAATTGCTGTTGAAACTCAAAATCTAAGACTAGTACACTGTCTAATAGGGAATCTCAAACAGGTCCATTAATATCTTTAATGGATGTATTGGAAACTGTTTCCTGGATTATTACTTTGTACTACACTTTCTACTTGGGATACATTTGGCTGGTACATAGTAAGTGTTTAACAAATGTCTGTTTGGTGATGGGGAGAGGCAAGGAAAAAAGGGGGAAAAATGACATGATAACTATATTATATATTTAAAAGGAATGTCAAATTGTACATAATTGATTTATAGTTTCATGCGCAATCAATTATTTTATTATACTATTTTGTGGAAATGCTTGTTTTATTTCATAAGTTAAAAATTAAATAAATTAAATAAAAATATAGGTAAGAAAATGCAACACAATAGAAATGTTCTATAGTAATAATCTAAAGAATATTTGGGAGTATTTGCTCATTAAGCAAGGAATACTGAATTTCAAAATAAACAATTATTTTCTATTCTCTAATTTCCCAGAGACTTGTAAAAAAACTCACCAAATAATGATTGAATCATTTTACATGAAAAAGACAGCTAAACTGAATAATAATATTTAAACTTCCCAGTCCTAAATGCCATGATTCAATAATATTTTGTTGTTCTTGTTGTTCAGTGGGTTTCCAACTCTTGAAGACTTCATTTGGCGTTTTATTCAGCAAAACTACATTTCCTTCCCTAATTTATTTTACAGATGGGGCAAATGAAGCATACAAGGTTAAGTGACTTTTAAAGAGTTATTAACTCGCCTTTATTAAGGAAGAATATTGTGATATGAAGTCCTTTGGCAGCCTGGTGAAGACCATGGACCCCTTCTTAGAATGATGTTTTTTAAATCCATAAAGTAAAAATCACGGTATTACAAAGGAAATCAAAGATTAGTGAAAATCAAGAAAGAAGATGTATCTTCCTGACTCTAGGATCAGCATTCTAATCACCACACCATTTAGTTGCCCCATTGTATCTTAGGCTCATTCTAATTCTAAATGCTATGATCTTCTTTTAATATTATTATATTGTTAGCCTTTAAAAATTAATAATCTCCACAGAAGTCCTACAATATCATCGACCTACCCATCTAACTCAAGCCTAACATTAGCCAACTGAAAATTCTCTTTTATATGAAATACATAATAACATAACTTATTATATTTATGTTAATGAGGAGTTACATATGTACATGTTTTTAAAAAATTCTCTAGTTACCCCTGGGTGGTCTATTCAAAAGCATTTGTTTGTCTCCATCCATAAAAATTAAAGATATGATTTTAAAAACATTGTCTCAGGTAGAAAAGACCAATTAATATTCAAGAATAAATTAATATTCATCTGGGCTGTTGAGTAGCACAGCTAGAAAAGTGCAGGGTCTGAAGTCAAGAAAACCTGAGTTGAAATTTGGCATCATAAGTGTGACACTGGGCAAGTCACTTAACCCTGTTTGCCTCAGTTTCCTCATCTATAAAATGAGCTGCAGAAGGAAATGGCAAGCCATTCCAGTATCTTTGCAAAGAAAACACCAAATGGGATCACAAAGTTGAGCAAACAGCAAGCATTCATGACTCATTTAAGGAAAGATTTTTTTTATGTTTATGTTTATTTTTTTGCTTTTTGGAAGGCAGTTGGGGTTAAGTAACTTGCCCAAAGTCACATGGCTAGTTTTTTGTGTTGAGTGTCTGAGGCCAGATTTGAACTCAGATCCTCCTGACTCCAGGGTCGGTGCTCCATTTACTGCGCCAACTAGCCGCCCCTTTTAAAAAATTTCTTCTGCATGTTGACTGCATTTACTTCACATAGGAAAAAAAAAATCATATTTTCCCTGTATTTTGACTCTCCTACCATTGCTCAGAATCAGAATGTATCCATGGTTATCTGAATCTTATGCTGACTGCAGTTGTCTTTCTAATAGATCTGTGTTTCCAGGGTTACTTATACATTGAGAAATAGAAAAGATTTCAATAGCCAAAGGTATCCTGACCTAGTATCAAACTCAATTTGGTATTTTAACTGATTGGTGTCATTGTTTCAAACTATCTCTATTTCTTACTGTGCTTAAAAAAAATAAAAAACTTTTAAGACTTCTTTGCCTTACTGACACTTTAGATTCTGAAACTTCATATTTGCTTTGTTCCTGAGACATTCAACCTCTTTGGACTATGCCCTAAAAATTAGTTTCTAGATCTCTAGATGAACTTGCCTTCTGTTGCTTTTAGGATCTTTGGCCCATAATCTACTTTGGCTCACTTCATAATCAACTGCAGTTATCTCTTCCTCATCACAGGGGTTGGGGTGTGTGGCACTCTCACAATCTCAAAAATCCACATAAAAATGTTTTGGCCTTCTCTTTGTACCAGAGAAGTCTCAGTTATTATGGTATCAAATGATAAAATTTGTTGATATTATACAATACTGTACATATATTTTATGCACTTCTGAATTTCTGAAGTTTTTCTATGTCCTCTGTTGGCCTTGTCATGTTGCTAGGTCAAAGAGCGTATACAGTTTTATAGACCTTTAGACAAAGTTCCAAATTGCTCTCCAAAGTCATTAGGTCAGTTCACAACTCCACCAACAATCCATTGGTGTTGCCATTTTGCTATATCCTCCAATATTTATAATTTTTCTTCTTTTTCCATATTGGCCAATATGTTGTGTGTGATGTGGTAACTCAGAGTTATTATAAGTTGCATTTCTCTTATCAATAGTGCCTTGGACCATTTTTTTTTTATATGACTCTAGATAACTTGGATTTCTTTGTCTGAAAACTGCCTCTTCATATCCTTTCACCATTTATCATTTGAAGAATGAACTATATTCTTATAAATTTTACTTCTTTCTATGTGTGTGTGTGTGTGTGTGTGTGTGTGTGAGAGAGAGAGAGACAGAGAGACAGAGAGAGATAGACAGAAAAAGAGACAGAGAGACAGAGACAGAGACAGAGAGAGAGAGGGAGAGGGAGAGGGAGA